>NW_017218997.1:0-11624 GCF_001704415.2 Capra hircus | reverse complement strand
CCGCGGAGGTGCGGGCCTCAGGCTCCACGTGAGAAAAGCCCCAAATGGCATTAGCTGCCAGTCCAGACGCTGGCCCCTCAGGTCTCTGGCCGGAGCCTTGGGCTCCAGGCAACTCAAAGCCCTCGGGGGTGGCACTCTGGGACTGCTGTAGGGAAAGGATGCCAAGAGCCCACGGAGGAGTTGGGGAGGGGGCATGGGGGAAACGGAGGCGAGGACAGCGAGGGATCTAGGTGGAGGCGCTGGAGAGAGCGTCTGGTGTCCCGGAATGCCTCGGAGGAGCCAGCGGGGGACAGTCGAGGACCAGGGACCTGTGGAATGTGAAAAGGCGGGAAATCTCAGAGCAAGGCAGGCTGGGAAAGGGGCGTTGGTGGCCAATTCAAAGGGACCTAGGGCGTTTCCTGGGCGGTGAGTTCCCTTGGCACTGCTGAGGCCCCTGATTGATCCACTCGGGGTTGAACCCACCCCCCGCTGCGAGGGAGGGCCACAAACCAAAGCCCCGAACTGCCGCCCACCCCAACGGGGATCTTGGCGGTCCAGGGCACAGCCGTGCCGGGAAAAGCCCACTCGCTCCACGGGACTCCGTCCAGGGTCTCTGCTTGGAAAGAGGCCAGGGGCGGCCCCCTCCATCTACCCACCCAAACCCTATTGACGTCAATGGTGGCGGAGACGCCTCCCGTTCTCCAGAGTCCTGAGCTGCTGGGTCCCGCCCACTCGGCCAGCAGTCTGCAGCGTGCCCGTGTGCCTCTCCCACCATGGCTTCGTCCGGCTCCTCCAGCACCTCAAGCGGTACGTTTGCCCTCGGTCCCTGTGGTCGGATCACATCTCAGGGGATTTGCGGGTGGCCTGGGCAAGGGCTCTCGGCCAATGTGTTGACCCCCCTCCCACCGAGAACGGCTGGGACCCATCGGCCAGGCCCGGGGTTCCGAGGCGTCAGGTGTGCCCAAATTCGGAGGGCGTGGCATCGTTCGTTCATCTTGCTCCTTTGGCACACACATGGCTTCTCCGTTCTCTTTTCTGGGAAGACAGTGTTGTTTCAGGGGGCGTGCTGCGGGGGGCGGGGGCCGGGGGGGGGTGGTGGGAGCGGGTGCTTTGCTGGGATGAGGCCCTTTATCCTCACATCTTCATGTGGGAATGGGAGTCGGGGAGCTCTGTGGCCTTGCTGCCTTCAGTGGCTTCCTCTGCACAGGGGCCTAGTGGCTTCTGCCTTTTGTCAGGCGTTACGGGTTTGGGCGTCGCTTTGGTGGCCTTGGCCTTTGCCTTGGCCTGGGCCTTGGCCTTGCCCTTGGCGTTGCGTTGCCCTTGCCTTGGTCTTGGGCTTGGCCTTGCCCTGCCTTGAACTTGAACTTGACCTTGACCTTGACCTTGAACTTGAACTTGCTTGAACCTTGACTTGACCTTGAACTTGAACCCTTGACTTTGACTTGAACTTGCTTGACTTGACTTGAACTTGACTTGACTTGACTTGAACTTGAACTTGAACTTGAACTTGACTTGAACCTTGAACTTGGACCTTGAACTTGACTTGACTTGAACTTGAACTTGAACTTTGAACTTGAACTTGAACTTGAACTTGAACTTCAACTTGAACTTTGACTTGACTTGAACTTGACTTGACTTGAACTTGACTTGACTTGACTTGACCTTGACTTGAACTTGAACTTGACTTGACCTTGAACTTGAACTTGACCTTGAACTTGACCTTGGACCTTGAACTTGACCCTGAACTTGACCTTGACCTTGATTACCTATTGAACTTGAACCATTGACTTGAACTTGAACTTCGAACTTGACCTTGACCTTAAACTTGAACTTGACCTTGAACTTGAACTTGACCTTGACCTTTGACCAACAACGGGAGACCTCGAGATTTGCTCAGAGCACCGGAGGTCCAGAAGCAGGGCCCTGTATCTCCCCTTCCCTTTTGTGATCATTGCAAAGACATTCCTAGCTGATAGCGGGAGTGCCCCTGAAGAAGCAAGCAGTGGGAGTGTGTTTTGACACGACTGTGTGCCTTCCTGGCCTCAGCTCCACAAGGGGCCTTTCCTCTCGAAGTAGGCCCCATGTCCCCTTGGGGAGGGTGTCATGCCTCTTTTCCTCCTCACTGCCAAAGGGTGGAGCCAAGCTCCGCTCTGTCAGAGGTACAAAAACAGCAATTGAATGGATTTTCAAGCTCTTTGCTAGGCTTGCACCCTTTTCAGGGCCCACTTTACTGAAACAGGTGCTCTGTGGCCCCTGGTTGGGTATGCAGGTTCACAAACAGGGTGAGATCCTGTCCAAGCCAAGAATTTTCCTGAAAGACCTAGGCTCACTAGAGCTCTCCTCCAGAGCAAAGGGGATAGAGGAGATGTATGGAGGAGTCTTTGCCTTTCCCTGTGAGTGTGGGGCTAGTCCCTACGGCCCCAAGCTCAGGGATAACTGCCTCTAAGAAAGGAATGGCAAGAAGCACTATTCTTGGAGGTTGGGACAGGGAGTTCGCAGCATGTGGGGAAAGAAAGACTTCTTCGGGGAAGAAGAGGCAACCACCGGGGGTGTGTTTGCAAGCCTCTATTTGGAAGGAACAGGTTTGCTTATACAACTCAAGACCTCCAGATCTGCTCAGAGGACTGAAGTTCCAGAGACAGGGCCATGTATCTCCCCTTCCCTTTGAGATCCTTGCAAAGACATTCCTAGCAGATCGTGGGAGTGCCCATGAAGAAGCAAGCAGCGGGAGTGTGCTTGACATCACTGGCTGCCTACCTGGGCTCAGCTCCTCAAGGGGCCTTTCTCTCCTGGTAGGCCCTATGTCCCCTTTGGGAGAGGGTGGTGCCCTCTTCCCTCCACACTGCCAAAGGGTGGAGGTGGAGCAAACTCGTTCTCTCCGAGGTAAAAAAAAAAAAGACAAATTGGATGGATTTTTAAGCTCTTGCTATGCTGCACCCCTCCAGGACCCACTCGAGCAAAACAGGTGCCTGTGGCCCCTAGGTCGGGTATGCAGGTTCACACACCTGGGTGGGATCCCGTCAAAGCCAAGAATTTTCCTGACAGACCTAGGCTCACTAGAGCTCTCCTCCAGAGGAAAGGGGACAGAAAAGACGTGTGTGTGGAGGTGGCTCTGCCTTTCCAGGTCCCAATCTCAGGGATAACTGCCCCTAAGAAAGGAACTGCTGCTGCTGCTGCTGCTAAGTTGCTTCAGTCGTGTTCGACTCTGTGCGACGCCATAGACGGTAGCCCACTAGGCTCCCCCGTCCCTGGGATTCTCCAGGCAAGAACAGTAAGTGGGTTGCCATTGCCTTCTCCAATGCATGAAAGTGAAAATGAAAGTGCAGTCGCTCAGTCGTGTCCGACCCTCAGCGACCCCACGGACTGCAGCCTACCAGGCTTCTCCGTCCATAGGATTTTCTGAAAGGAACTGCAAGAAGCGCTTTTCCAGGAGGCTGGGAAAGGGTGTTCGCAGGATGTGGGGAAAGAGAGCCTCCTTCGGGGAAGAATAGGCGGCCACTTGTTTTGTGTTGCAAACCTCTATTTGGAAGGAACAGGTTAGCTTATACAAAGGGAGACCTCCAGATCTGCTCAGAGGACCAAAGTTGCAGAGGCAGGTCGGTGTATTTTCCCTTCACTTTGCGATCCTTGCAAAGACATTCCTTGCTGATAGATGATTCAGCAAGGGCCTTTGAGACTGTTGTTTTCTTTCCTAGGTTCAAAGATTCCTTCAGTTCCTAATATAGATATCCTAGAAATTATCTGACATCCGTGAAAATCTGATATGTCCTGGTCAAATGCTGTCAGTTATAATTCCAGTTATCATATTAAAGCATTTCAAGTCGCAGCAGTGACCAGATTACATTGTCAATTTCTATTTAATCAGGTTTTAACCATGTCCTCTATGGTTTCACACTGATGCCTTTGCAGAAATACTGCTACTTCAAGATATATGGAATATACTTTTTTTAAGCTTACCGATAATTTGTTTGTTTGTTTGTTTGTCTTCTGGTAAGCTGGTACCAGATGGAATTTAGTCTCCTCTCTAGGTTGAAGAGAACAAAGTTTTCTTAGAATGCAATTTTTGATAACAGACTATGGATTTCTTTACCTTTCATTGATTTATAATTGTTTTCATCATCTGTTTTTTTACTTCGGTAAAGTAAATAAGCCTTATTTAAGATTTTGGTACATGTAGGATGGACTAAGCTTTCCCCACTCTTGCAAGTTCCCTTAACCCTTCAGATTCTTCTCGTGGGACCAAGATCTCACTTTCCTCCAGAGGGACAATCCAAGCTTTTTATTAGTTGATCTGCCCCTGACATCAGAGTCCATTTGAGCACGAGTTGGCCTATAATTTAGGCATGAAACTATGACTACATAAAGAAAAGGTGACTTTATGGATTCAGGGATGGCCATGATATGCCTTGCACTTCAGAGAAAATGGGTTAAAATGATTTTTTTTTCTTCAAAACTGCACAGCCAGTTCTTTCAGCATATGCAATTGAAAACATCTAGTCATTAGGTCAGTTTTCATTCCAATCCCAAAGAAAGGCAATGACAAAGAATATTCAAGCTGCTGCACAATTGCACTCATCTCACACACTAGTAAAGTAATGCTCAAAATTCTCCAAGTTCACATGAACTGTGAACTTCCAAATGTTCAAGAGGGATTTAAAACATGCAGAGAAACCAGAGATCAAACTGCCAACATCCACTGGATCATTGAAAAAGCAAGAGAGTTCCAGAAAAAAAGACATCTATTTCTGCTTTATTGACTATGCCAAAGCCTTTGACTGTGTGGATCACAATAAACTGGGAAAAATTCTGAAAGAGATGGGAATACCAGACCACCTGACCTGTCTCTTGAGAAACCTGTATGCAGGTCAGGAAGAAACAGTTCGAACTGGACATGGAACAACAGACTGGTTCTAAATAGGAAAAGGAATATGTCAAGGCAGTGTATTGTCACCCTGCTTATTTAACTTATATGCAGAGTACATCATGAGAAACACTGGGCTGGAGGAAGCACACGCTGGAATCCAGATTGCTGGGAGAAATATCAAGAATCTCAGATATGCAGATGACACCACCCTTATGGCAGAAAGTGAAGAAGAACTAAAGAGTCTCCTGATGAAAGTGAAAGAGGAGAGTGAAAAAGTTAGCTTAAAGCTCAGCATTCAGAAAACTAAAATCATTGCATCCAGTCTCATCACTTCATGGCAAATAGATGGGAAAACATTGGAAACAGCAGCAGACTATTTTGGGGGGCTTGGAAATCACTGCAGGTGATGTCTGCCTCCATGAACTTAAAACGTATTTATGACTTGGAAGAAAAGTGATGACCAAACTAGACAGCATATTAAAAAGCCGAGACGTTGCTTTGCCAACAAAGATCCATCCAGTCAAGGCTATGGTTTTTCCATATGTCATGGATGGATATGAAAGATGTACTATAAAGAAAGTGACAGCTGAAAATTGGATGCTTTTGAACTGTGGTGTTGGAGAAGATGCTTGTAGGTCGCTTAGACTACAAGGAGACGCAACCACTCCATCCTAAAGGAAATCAGGTCTGAATATACATTGGAAGGACTAATACTGAACCTGAAAGTCCAATACTTTGGCCACTTGATGTGAAGAGCTGACTCACTTGGAAGTTGCTTTGATTTGCCTGTGAGTGTGGGAGCCCTCCCTGGGCAAAGGGCCTCAGGGGTCATTGCCACTGAATCATGACCTCCAAGCAAGCGCATTCCAGCTGTGTGACATTCAGGAAGCAGGAGACTGGGAAAACTATCTTCCTTAGAGGAAGGAAAGTCATCCACAGAGAGTGTGTTTTCAGGCCTCTCTTTGCAGCAAGTGTTTTGCTTCTCAGACATCAGAGCTGCAGGCTTGCTCTGAGGGCCTCAATTGCAGAGTCAGGGCTGTGTGTCTCACTGCACTTTCCAAGCATTGCAGACACATTCCTAGGTTGGAGCAGTGCTTCCCATGAGAAAGAAGCCTCGGGAGTGTGTCTGAGCGGGCTGAGTGCCATGCTAGGGTCACCTAGTCGAGGGCACCTTGCACATCCAATGGGCCCCAGGCGAGTAGCTATGGACCGGCCCTTCGGTTGAGACATCCCAAAGCAGGGAACAAAGCTAGCTCTGTCAGAAGGAGGAAAACAGCAATGGGATGGATTTTCAAGCAGTTGCTAAGTCACACCACGTTAGGGCTCCCCGGGAAAGAAATGCGAATTTTGGCCTCTAGGCCCAGTATCCAGATGTGTGCACAGGATATTTTCCCCACAGGATTCAAGAATGTTCCAGACAGACCTAAGCTCACTAGCTCTCTCCTGCAGAGGAAATGAAATATTGTTGCTGAACCACTGAAAAGATGCTGGGATTCTTGGCTTATGGAGGAGAAGAATTCAATCCAGGGCCCAAGACGAGGCTTGATTGCTCAGAGCTTTTGTGCAATAGAGTTTTATTAAAGGAGAAAGGAGATAGAGAAAGCTTCTGACAGAGACATCACAAGGGGCAGAAAGCGTACCCCCTTGCTAGTGTTAGTAATGGAGTTATATGCTCTCCAATAAGTTATGACAACGAACAAAAGAATGTCTGGATGGTTGTAAAGACTCACTAGACCTACTCCCATAATTTACATTTTAAGATAACAGGATTAGCCAGAAGGTTTTTTCCAGAGACCGTCCTCAAGAAGGATGCATGATTGTTATATAATCCTAAGGAATGTAGAGGGAAAAACAGTTTGTCCTTCCTTCCTCCTTGAGAATTCTAGACCCCTCTCTCCTTGGGGACCCTTGAACTTCTTAGAAACCTGCCTTGGCAATGACTCTCTCAGAAACATGATTGAACAGCCGTTTGGAGCTTCCTTTGACTTTCCCTGGGAGGGAGGGAGCCCTCCCTGAGCACAGGGCCTCAGGGGCCATGGCCAATGAAAAAGAATCTCCCAGCAAGTGCTTTTCAGCCCTGTGTGACTCTCAGCCCACAGGAGGCTGAGAAAACTCTCTTCCTTGGAGGAAGGAAAGGCAGCCCAAGAGTGCGTTTTCAGGCCTGTATCTTGCAGCAAGTGTTTGGCTTGTTAGACAGAAGACCTGCAGGCCTGTTCCAACAGACTCTAATGCCAGAATCAGGGCCTTGTGTCTCCCTGCAGTTTCCTGGCCTTGCAAACACATTCCTAGGTGAGAGCAGTCCTGCCCATGGGGAAGCAGGCTGCGGGAGTGTGTCTGAGGGGGCCAGGTGTCATGCTGGGGTCACCTGGTCGAGGGCACCTTGCACCTCCAATGGACCCCAGGCAAGGAGTTGCAGGCCACCACCTTGCTTCTGAAATCCCCAAATGGGGAGCAAAGCTCGCTCTGTCAGAGGGAAGAAAACAGCAACAGGATGGATTTTCAAGCAGTTGCTAGGCTGTACTGCGTTAGGGCTCCAAGGAAGGAAAATGCGAATTTTAGCCCCTACGACTGGTATCCAGGTGGGCTCCCAGGATGATTTCCCCGCAGGATCCAAGAACGTTCCAGACAGACCTGGGCTCACTAGCTCCCTCCTGCAGAGGAAACATGAGAGAACAGCTGTTTGGAGGTTGCTTTGACTTCCCCTGGGAGGGTAGGATCCCTCCCTGGGTGCAGGGCCTCAGGGGCCATTGCCGCTGAGAAATGCCCTCGAAGCCAGACCTTTGCAGCCTTGTATGACTCAGCACGGAGGAGACTGGAAAAGCTCTCTTCCTTGGAGGAAGGAAAGGCAGCCCCAGAGAGTGTGTTTTCACACCTGTATCTTGCAGCAAGTGTTTGGCGTCTCAGACGTCAGACCTCCAGGCCTGCTCCAACGGCCTCAGTTCCAGAGTCAGGGCCGTGTGTCTCCCTGCATTTTCTGAGCCTTGGAACACATTCCTAGGTCAGAACAGTCCTGCCCATGGGGAAGGAGGCTGCGGGAGTGTGTCTGAGGGGGTCGGGTGCCATGCTGGGGTCCAATAGACCCGGTACCTCCAATAGACCCCAGGACAACAGCGGTGGGGCTCCCCCTGGCTTCCGAAATGCCAAAGCGAGAAGCAAAGCTAGCTCTATCAGAAGGAAGAAAAGAGCAATCGGATGGATGTTCAGGCTGTTGCTGGGCCGCACCACTTCAGGGTCCCCCCCGAGAGGAACAGGCGCCCTGTGGCCCCTAGGTCCGATATGCAGGTTAACACACAGGGTGTGTCCCCATAGGAGCCAAGAATTTTCCTGACAGACCTAGGCTCACTAGAGCTCTCCTACAGGGCAAAAGGGGTAGAACAGACTGTGGATGTGACTCTGCCTTTCCCAGCGAGCATGGGGCCCTCCCTACGGCCCTGGCTCCAGGGAAAATTGTCCTTGATAAATGACCTCCAAGAAGCGCTTTTCCAGCAGGCTGGGATGCAGAGTTCACAGGATGCGGGGAAAGTGATCGTCCTTCAGGGAAGAAGAGGCAGCCACCCAGTGTGTGTTTGCAAGCCTGTATTTGGAAGAAACTGGTTAGCTCCTTCAAGGGGAGACCTCCAGGTCTGCTCAGAGGACCGAAATTCCAGAGGCAGCACCATGCATCTCCCCTGTCCTTTCTGAGCCTTGGAAAGACATGCCTAGCTTATAGCAGTATTGCTCATGAAGAAGCAGGATGCAGGAATGTGTCAGACATGACTGGGTGCCTTCCTGGGTTCAGCTCCGTGAGGGGCCTTTCCACTCAAAGTAGGTCCCATGCCTCCTTGGGAGGAAGTGGGGCCCGCTTGCCTCCAAATTGCCAAAGGCTGGAACAAAGCTAGTTCTATCAGAGGTAAGAAAAGAGCAATTGGATGGATGTGGAAGCTGTTGCTGGGCCGCACTGCTTCAGGCCCCCCACCCCTCCGCCCCCGAGAGAAACAGGCGCCCTGTGGCCCCTAGGTCCTGGATGCAGTTTCACACATAGAATGTGTCCCCATAGGAGCCAAGAATTTTCCTGACAGACCTAGGCTCACTAGAGTCTTCCTACAGAGCAAAGGGGATGGGACAGATGTGTGGCTGTGGCTCTGCCTTTCCCTGGGAGTGTGGAGCCGCTCCCTATGGCCCCCGGGCTCCAGGGGAAGTTGCCCCTGAATAATGAACCTCCAAGAAGCGCTTTTCCAACTGGCTGAGACGTGGAGTTCTCAGGATGCAGGGAAAGCGAGTGTCCTTCGGGGAAGCAAAGGCAGTCACCTGTTATCATGACTTACTAGAATAGTAGGTACCTTCTCCGGTTGGGCAGAGGCCTTCCCTACCTGATCTGAAAAAGAAAATGAAGTAGCCTCGCTGATTTGAGAAATAATTCCCAGACTTGGGTTTCCAACCAGTATAGAATCCGACAATGGGCCCTGTCTTTGTAGCCGCGTTAATTAACAGGTATGTGAAGCTCTAAATATCAGTGGAAATTACATACAGCATATAGGCCCAGTGTTCTGGAATGGTGGAAAGAAACAACCAAACTCTTGAAGAGACACTTTCAAAATGGATCATAGAGACTGACTGTACGTGGATGGGCTTGCTTCCGGCAGACTTACTCATATTACGGGTAACCACACGTTCCCACAGTTGTTGTCCTTATGAAATTTTCTATGGGAGACCCCCTCCCACAGTGAGGCAGGTGTTAGCAGATTTGCCACAAGTAAGGGGGTGGGATTTCACAGCAGATGGAACAATTAGGTAAGGTAATAAATCAGGTAACTAAGTTTGTATAAAAAAGAATATCATTCCCCTTGAGGAACAGATTCATGAATTTGTGCTCAGTGATCAGGTGTGGCTCAATGACATGGAAACACAATTCCTTGGCCTGACATCGGAAAGGTCCTTTTACTGTTGTTTTAGCCACAATTCTGAAAGAGATGGGAATACCAGACCACCTAACCTGCCTCTTGAGAAATCTGGATGAAGGTCAGGAAGCAACAGTTAGAGCAGGACATGGAACAACAGACTGGTTCCAAAAAGGAAAAGGTGTATGTCAGGGCTGTATATTGTCACCCTGTTTATTTAACCACGAGACTTTCCCAAAGGGCTGTCCCACGTGCCACTGTGTTGTGTGTCGATCCTAGGCTAGAAAAGTCGAGGCAGTGCAGGAGAAACAGGTTTCCATGGAATGGACTGAGACATCTGGGGGCCTCTGGGAATGGGTGCACGAATCTGGACTTCCTCTCGCCTTTCCTGTGGAGAGCGCCTCCTCTTGAGATGAGACGGGAACTCCGGGAATACTTGACCGACCACTCAGTGAAAGGATCCCGCCTCTCGAGCTAGGAGGCGGACACGGGGCTCATCTGGATGTGGGCAGAACTCTCGTGCTTCCTCTAGAGTGGAGACGGGGTATGTCGGGGAACTTCTTGAGTTGCAGCAAGGGTGTGAAGGACCCTTTGGAAGTTCCAGAGGTTAGGTGTGATTAGCCTCGAGACGCCTCAGCGGAAATGGGTCTCATCTCGCCTGGAGGGGAGAACCTCCTGGATTTTCTCGAGTTGCGGCAGGTGCTCTCGACTTATGGCCGAGGACATCAGGGACCCCGCTCTGGTGGCCTCAGGAAAGGCCATGCCCCATGCGAGTTGTTCGGGGGTCCTCTCGGGATTCCACTCCCTGACGATGCGGGGCCTAAGATCTTGTGTGGAGTCGGTGCCGGTCATGAGCATTCCTCTCCAGTGCTGACATGGATCCTGGGCTTCTTCTGGAGTCTCCCCAGGGGAGTCAGTCCTCGTCTCGAGTGGGGCATGCACGTGCGCTTTCCTCCCGAGCTGTAGCAGCAGTGTCACTCTTCCCTTCGCGAGGATCAAGGGATCAGGGGCTTTCCTCGAGCTTTCCCACAGGCTTTCCCACGAGCCACAGGGCTGTCCACGTGCCACCGTGTTGTGAGTCGATCCTCGGCTTGAAAGTCGAGCAGTGCCGGGAAAACTGGTTTCCCTGGAACGGACTGAGGCATCTGGGGGACTCTGGAATGGTGGCACGACCCTGGAGTTCCTCTCGCCTTTCCTCTGTGGAGAGCGCCTCCTCTTGAGATGCGACGGGAACGCGGGAATTCTTTCCCGACCACGCAGGTAAAGATCCCCCTCTCGAGCTAGGAGGCCGAAACGGGGCTCCTCTGGATGTGGGCGGGACTCTTGTGCTTCCTCTTGAGTGGAGACGGGTTTATGTCGCGGGAACTTCTTGAGTTGCAGCAAGGGTGTGAAGGACCCTTTGGAAGTTCCAGAGGTTAGGTGTGATTAGCCTCGAGACGCCTCAGCGGAAATGAGCCTCATCTCGCCTGGAGGGGAGAACCTCCTGGATTTTCTCGAGTTGCAGCAGGTGCTCTCAACTTACGACGGGACTCAGGGACCCGCTCTGGTGGCCTCAGGAAAGGCCAGTCCCATGCGAGTTGCTCGGGGGCCTCACGGATTCCTCTCCCGTCTATGCCGGGGCCTAAGACCTTGTGTGGAGTCGGTGCCGGAACCTGAGCATTCCTCTCCAGTGCTGACATGGATCTTGGGGTACTTCTGTAGTCTCCCCAGTGAAGTCAGTCCTCGTCTCGAGTGGGGGCATGCACATGTGGTTCTCCCGATCTGTAGCGCAGTGTCACGCTTCCCTCCCGTGGATCAAGGATGAGGGGCTTTCCCTCGAGGCTTTCCCACGAGGCTTTCCCACAGAGCTCCCATGTGCCACCGTGGTGTGAGTCGATCCTCGGCTGAAAGTCGAGGCAGTGCAG
>NW_017218996.1:0-11624 GCF_001704415.2 Capra hircus | reverse complement strand
GGTGTGAAGGACCCTTTGGAAGTTCTAGAGGTTAGGTGTGATTTGCCTCGAAATGCCTCAGCGGAAATGGGCTCATCTCACCTGGAGGAGAACCTCTTGGATTTTCTCGAGTTGCGGCAGGTGATCTCGACTTACGACAGGGACCTCAGGAATCCGCCTCTGGTGGCCTCAGGAAAGACCAGTCCCCATGCGAGTTGCTCAGGGACTCTCGGATTCCTCTCCATCGATCCCGGGCCTAAGACCTGTGTGGAGTCCGGTGCCGGAACCTGAGGATTCCTCTCCGGTGCTGACATGGATCTCTGGGGTATTTCTGGAGTCTCCCAGGGAAGTCAGTCCACGTCTCGAGTGGGGCTTGCACTTGCGCTTTCCTCCCGAGCTGTAGCAGCAGTGTAACGCTTCCCTTCGCTTGGATCAAGGGATCTGTGGCTTTCCCTCGAGGCTTTCCCAGGAGACTTTCCCACGAGGCTTCCCACAATGCTGTCCCACGTGCCACCGTGGTGTGAGTCGATCCTCGGCTTGAAAGTCGAGGCAGTGCAGGGAAAACCGGTTTCCCTTGAATGGACTGAGACATCTGGGGGACTCTGGGAATGTGGCACGACCCTGGAGTTCCTCTCGCCTTTCCTGCGGAGATCGCCTCCTCTTTGAGATGGGACGGGAACTCCGGGAAATCTTTCCGCAGCACGCAGGGAAAGGATCCCTCTACTCGAGCTAGGTGGCGGAAACGGAGCTCCTCTTTATGTGAGCGGAACTCTCGTGCTTCCTCTCGAGTGGAGACGGGTGAGTCGGGGAACTTCTTGAGTTGCAGCAAGGGTGTGAAGTATCCTTTGAGTTGGCAGCAAGGGTGTTAAGATCCTATGGAAGTTCCAGAGTTTAGGTGTGATTAGCCTCCAGACCCTAGGCGAAATGGGCCTCATCTCACCTGGATTTCTTGAGTTGTGGCAGTGCTCTCGACTTAAACGGGGACCTCAGGGACCTGCTCTGGTGGCCCAGGAAAGGCCAGTCCCATGCGAGTTGTTCGGGGCCTCTCGGGATTCCTCTCCGTCGATGCCGGGGCCTAAGAAGTCGGTGCCGGAACCTGAGGATTCCTCTCCAGTGCTGACATGGATCTTGGGTACTTTGGAGTCTCCCCAGCGGAGTCCTCGTCTCGGTGGGGCATGCACGTGCTTTCCTCCCCAGCTGTTGCAGCAGTGTCACCTTCCCTTCACGTGATCGGATCCTTCCCTCGAGGCTTTCCACGAGGCTTTCCGCTTTCTGTCCCACGTGGTGGTGTGAGTCGATCCTCGGCTTGAAAGTCGAAGTGCACTGAAAAAGCTTTCCCTGGAATGGACGAGACCTGGGGACTCTGGGAATGTGGCAAACCCTGGAGTTCCTCTCGCCTTTCCTGTGGAGAGCCCTCCCTTGAGATGCGACGGAAGCGGGAATTCTTTCCCGACCACGCAGGGAAGGATCCCTCCCTCAGCTAGGAGCGGAAACGGGCTCCTCTGGATGTGGCGGGACTCTGTGCTTCCTCTCGAGTGAGACGGTATGTCGGGAACTTCTTGAGTTGCAGAAAGGGTGTGAAGGACCCTTTGAAGTTCGGGTTAGGTGTGAGCCTCGAGACGCCTCAGCGGAAATGGGCCTCATCTCACCTGGAGGGAGAACCTCTTGGTTTTCTCGAGTTGCGGCAGGTGACTCGACTTACGATGGGACCTCAGGACCCGCTCTGGTGGCCTCAGGAAAGACCAGTCCCCATGCGAGTTGCTCGGGGCTCTCGGGATTCTCTCCCGTCGATCCCGGCCTAAGACCTTGTGTGGATGGTGCCGGAACTGGGATTCCTCTCCGGTGCTGACATGGATTTGGGGTATTTCTGGAGTCTCCCAGGGAGTCAGTCCACGTCTCGAGTGGGGCTTGCACTTCGCTTCCTCCGAGCTGTAGCAGCAGTGTAACGCTTCCTTCGCTTGTCAAGGGATCTGGGCTTTCCCTCGAGGCTTTCCCAGGAGACTTTCCCACGAGGCTTCCCACAGCTGTCCCACGTGCCACCGTGGTGTGAGTCGATCCTCGGCTTGAAAGTCGAGCAGTGCAGGGAAAACATGTTTCCCTGAATGGACTGAGACATCTGGGGACTCTGGGAATGTGGCAGACCCTGGAGTTCCTCTCGCCTTTCCTGCGGAGATCGCCTCCTCTTGAGATGGACGGAACGGGAATCTTTCCCAGCACGCAGGGAAAGGATCCCTCTCTCGAGCAGGTGGCGGAAACGGGCTCCTCTTTATGTGGCGGAACTCTCGTGCTTCCTCTCGAGTGGAGACGGGAGTCGGGAACTTCTTGAGTTGCAGCAAGGGTCCTTTGAAGTTCCAGAGTTTAGGTGTGATTAGCCTCGAGACGCCTCAGCGGAAATGGGCCTCATCTCGCCTTCAGGAGAACTCCTGGATTTCTCGAGTTGCGGCAGGTGCTCTCGACTTACACCGGGACCTCAGGGACCCGCTCTGGTGGCCTCAGGAAAGGCCAGTCCATGCAAGTTGCTCGTGGGCCTCTCGGGTTCCTCTCCGTCGATGGGGCCTAAGACCTTGCGGGGAGCCCGGAACCTGAGGATTCCTCTCCAGTGCTGCATGCATCTTGGGGTACTTCTGGATCTCCCAGGAGCCGGTCCTCGTCTCGCGTGGGGGCATGCACGTGGCCTCCCGAGCTGTAGCAGCAGTGTCGTGGATAAAGGATCCAGGCTTTCCCTGAGGATTTCCCACGAGGCTTTCCCGACAGGGCTGTCCCACGTGCCACCGTGGTGTGAGTGATCCTCGGCTTGAAAGTCGAGGCAGTGCACTGAAAAAGGTTTCCCTGGAATGGACGGAGACTTCTGGGGACTCTGGGAATGTGGCATGACACTGGAGTTCCTCTCGCCATTCCTGTGGAGAGCGCCACCTGTTGAGATGCGACGGAAGGCCCGAATTCTTTCCCGACCACGCAGGGAAAGGATCCCTCTTCTCAGGCTAGGAGCAGAAACGGGGCTCCTCTGGATGTGGGCGGGACTCTCGTGCTTCCTCTCGAGTGGAGACGGGTATGTCGGGAACTTCTTGAGTTGCAGCAAGGGTGTGAAGGACCCTTTGAAAGTTCCAAAGGTTAGGTATGACTAGCCTCGAGACGCCTCAGCGGAAATGGGCCTCATCTCGCCTGGAGGGGAGAACCTCATGGTTTTTCTCGAGTTGCGGCAGGTGCTCTCGACTTAAGAGGGGACCTCAGGGACCCGCTCTGGTAGCCTCAGGAAAGGCCAGTCCCATGCGAGTTGCTCGGGACTCTCTGGGATTCCTCCCCGTCGATGCCGAGGCCTAAGATCTTGTGTGGAGTGGGTGCCGGAACTTCCGGATTCCTCTCCAGTGCTGACATGGATGGGGGTACTTCTGGAGTCTCCCCAAAGGAGTCAGTCCTCGTCTCGAGTGGGGTCATGCACGTGCGCTTCCCTTCCGAGCTGTAGGAGCAGTGTTGTGCTTCCTTTCGCGTGAATCAAGGGATCTGCGGCTTTCCCTCGAGGCCTTCCCACGAGTTTTCCCACGAGGCTTTCCCACAGGGCTGTCCCACGTGCCACCGTGGTGTGAGTCGATCCTCGGCTTGAAAGTCGAGGCAGTGCAGGGGAAAACATGTTTCCCTGGAATGGACTGAGACATCTGAGGGACTCTGGGAATGGTGGCACGACCCTGGAGTTCCTCTCTCCTTTCCTGTGGAGAGCGCCTCTCTTGAGATGCGACGGAACGCGGGAATTCTTTCCCAAAAACGCAGGGAAAGGATCCCTCCTCTCGAGCAACGAGGCGGAAACGGGGCTCCTCTGGATGTGGGCGGAACTCTCGTGCTTCCTCTCGAGGGAGACGGGAATGTCGCGGAACTTCTAGAGTTGCAGCAAGGGTGGGAAGGACCCTCTGAAAGTTCCAGAGTTTAGGTGTGAATAGCCTCGAGAAGCCTCAGCGGAAATGGGCCTCATCTCGCCTGGAGGGGAGAAACTTCCTGGATTTTCTCGAGTTGCGGCAGGTGCTCTCGACTTACGACGGGGACCTCAGGGACCCGCTCTGGTGGCCTCAGGAAAGGCCAGTTCTCATGCGAGTTGCTCGGGGGCCTCTCGGGTTTCCTCTCCCATCGATGCCGGGGCCTAGGATCTTGTGTGGAGCCATTGGCGGTACCTGAGGATTCCTCTCCAGTGCTGCCATGGATCTTGGGGTACTTCTGGCGTATCCCCAGGGGAGTCAGTCCTCGTCTCGAGTTGGGGCATGCACGTGCGCTCTCCTCCCCAGCTGTTGCCAGGCCAGTATCCACGCTTCCCTGCGCGTGGATCAATGGATCTGTGGCTTTCCCTCGAGGGATTTCCCACGAGGCTTTCCCACAGGGCTGTCCCACGTGCCACCGTGGTGTGAGTGGATCCTCGCTTGAAAGTCGAGGCAGTGCAGGGAAAACAGGTTTCCCTGAAATGGACTGAGACATCTGGGATACTCTGGGAATGGTGGTAGGAACCTGGAGTTCCTCTCGCCTTTCCTGTGGAGAGCGCCTGCTCTTGAGATGCGAAAGGAACGCCGGGGAATTCTTTCCCGACCACACAGGGAAAGGATCCCTCCTCTCGAGCTAGGAAGCAGAACCGGGACTCCTCTGGATGTGGGCGGAACTCTCGTGCTTCCTCTCGAGTGTAGAGTAGGATGTCGGGGAACTTCTTGAGTTGCAGCAAGGGTGTGGAAGGACCCTTTGGAAGTTCCAGAGGTTAGGTGTGTTTAGCCTCGAGACGCCTCAGCGGAAATTGGCCTCATCTCGCCTGGAGGGTAGAACCTCCTGGATTTTCTCGTGTTGCGGCAGGTGCACTCGACTTACGTCGGGGACCTCAGGGACCCGCTCTGGTGGCCTCAGGAAAGACCAGTCCGCATGCCGAGTTGCTCGGGGGCCTCTCGGGATTCCTCTCCTGTCGATGCCGGGGCCTAAGACTGCCGGGAGGCCAGTGTGAGGAAGCCCGCCTTGACAAGGTTATGAGGAAGGAAGCTGACATACGCAAGGCATGCTCAGACTTCAGGGACCCCTCTGGAAATTTTTAATCATGTACCCCAACAAAAATCTGCCGGTTTTTGTGCTCTGCTTTTTCACTCTTCTGACCTTTTCTGGAAAAAAGTCAATTCAGGGCGTTAGTTCTTCTGCATTTGAAAGAGTGTTTCAATCCAAAAACCCTCTGATGGCTTTCTAGCCTGCCTGTAGGACTCGTACAGCTGCGCTTGTGATTGTTTGAGGCCTCCTGACCGCAGGAGGCACAGGAAGCTTAAAACATCCTAGGAATGCAGGAGCTTCTGAGGAGTCAAAATCTTTAGAGTAGGACTGATTAAAAGTTTCATTTTTTTGGGTCAATGCTTGTTGCCAAATTTTCATTTCCTTTATTTTTAGATATAGTTGGTATAATAGAAAAACAAGTAGTAGACCTGTTATTAGCAACATTAGATCTTTGAGTTAAAGTACCTTCTTTGTTATAACCCACTGCACCTTTGTTCTATAGAGATGTAACTTTAATGCTTTAAGGAGATGCAGATTAAAGAAAAACACTTCTGGGGAAACAAAATTAACATTCATTAAGGAAGAGAGCCAAAAAGTTTTAAACAAGCCTCTTGGACCAGAAGATAATGTAAATCACCTGAGACCTTTTGTATACAAAATGATATACAGAAAGAATCTGGGTTGCAAACGCTACATAATTTTGTGTTATCCATTGGTCTCCATGTTTTATCAAAAGTATAAAAGGCCTTCTGAACAATAAAGGAGGAGGCTAGGGGCCGGGGGCCAGTTTATCGGACCAGCTTCTCGAACTAGTCTCTCAGCCTGGTTTTCTTGGGACTCTGGCTCCCCCCGTGTCTTTCTCTCTCTTTCTTCTTCTCTACCTTTCCTTCTCTCTGCTCCTTATTATAACTTCAGGCTGAATCTCCACCTGGAGTGCGGAGGCTCGCCAGGTCTACTTACTTGCCCTGGCTGTTAAGACCCACACGAAAGGGAGCTTAATGCGAGGCACCCTTAGATATTCAAGCGGGCGCCGGCGGCCCAACGTAGGTGGTGCAAATTCCTTGTCTGGAATTTTATTGGCCGTCCGCGTAAACCAAGCTATTCAGCCCTCTTCCTCGACTTAATCTTTCTTACTACACTATAGTTTCCTAATCTAATATTACATTAATAAATAAACAAGTCATTCCACACCAACGCCGTCCACCCTTCGAATTCCCTGGATCCACCGGGGCTGGACCCCGGCATAAGACCTTGAGTGGAGTCGGTGCCGGAACCTGAGGATTCCTCTCCTAGTGCTTCACATGGATCTTGGGGTACTTCCTGAGTCTCCCCAGGGGAGTCAGTCCTCGTCTCGAGTGGGGGCATGCATGTGCGCTTTCCTCCCGAGCTGTAGCAGCAGTGTCACGCTTCCTTCGCGTGGATCAAGGGATCTGTTGGCTTTCCCACGAGGCTTTCCCACAGGGCTGTCCCACGTACCACCGTGGTGTGAGTCGATCCTCGGCTTAAAAAGTCGAGGCAGTGCAGGGAAAACAGGTTTCCCTGGAATGGACTGAAACATCTGGGGGACTCTGGGAATGTGGCACGACCCTGGAGTTCCTCTCGCCTTTCCTGTGGAGAGCGCTTCCACTTGAGATGCGATGGGAAGGCCGGGAATTCTTTCCCGACCACGCAGGGAAAGCATCCCTCCTCTCGAGCTAGGAGGCGGAAACGGGGCTCCTCTGGATGTGGGCGGGACTCTCGTTCTTCCTCTCGACTGGAGACGGGTATGTCGGGGAACTTCTTGAGTTGCAGCAAGGGTGTGAAGGATCCTATGGAAGTTCCAGAGTTTAGGTGTGATTAGCCACCAGACGCCTCAGCGGAAATGGGCCTCATCTCGCCTAGGAGGGGAGAACCTCCTGGATTTTCTCGAGTTGTCGGCAGGTGCTCTCGACTTACGACGGGTCCTCAGGGACCCGCTCTGGTGGCCTCAGGAAAGGCCAGCCCCCAGCGAGTTGCTCGGGGGGGCCTCTCCGGGATTACTCTCCCGTCGATGCTGGGCCTAAGACCTTGTGTGGAGTCAGTGCCGGAACCTGAGGATTCCTCTCCAGTGCTGACATGGATCTTGGGGTACTTCTGGAGTCTCCCCAGGGGAGTCGGTCCTCGTCTCGAGTGGGGGCCATGCAAGTGTGCTTTCCTCCCGAGCTGCTAGCAGCAGTGTCACGCTTCCCTTCGCGTTGGATCAAGGGATCTGTGGCTTTCCCTCGAGGCTTTCCACAAGGCTTTCCCACGAGTGCTTTACAACAGGGCTGTTTCATGTGCCACCGTGGTGTGAGTCGATCCTCGGCTTGAAAGTCGAGGCAGTGCAGGGAAAACAGGTTTCCCTGGAATGGACTGAGACATCTGGGGGACTCCTGGGAATGATGGCACGACCCTGGAGTTCCTCTCGCCTTTCCTGTGGAGAGCGCCTCCTCTTGAGATGCGACGGGAAACGCCGGGAATTCTTTTCCGAACACGCACGGGAAGGATCCCTTCTCTCGAGCTAGGAGGCGGAAACGGGGTCTCCTCTGGATGTGGGCGGGACTCTCGTAGCTTCCTCTCGAGTGGAGACAGGGTATGTCGGGGAACTTCTTGAGTTGCAGCAAGGGTGTGAAGGACCCTTTGGAAGTTCCAGAGGTTAGGTTATGAATTAGCCTCGAGACACCTCAGCGGAAATGGGCCTCATCTCGCCTGCAGGGGAGAACCTCCTGGATTTTCTCGAGTTGAGGCAGGTGCTCTCGACTTACGACGGGGACCTCAGGGACCCGCTGTGGTTGAGTCAGGAAAGGCCAGTCCCCATGCGAGTTGCTCCGGGGCCTCTCGGGATTCCTCTCACGTCGATGCCGGGCCCTAAGATCTTGTGTGGAGCCAGTGCCGAAACCTGAGTATTCCTCTCCAGTGCTGACATGGATCTTGAGGTACTTCTGGAGTCTCCCCAGGGGAGTCAGTCCTCGTCTCGTGTGGGCATGCACGTGCGCTTTCCTCCCGAGCTGAAGCAGCAGTGTCACACTTCCCTCGAGTGGCTTAAGGTATCTGTGGCTTTCCCTCGAGGCTTTCCCCGAGGCTTTCCACGAGGCTTTCCCACAGGGCTGTCCCACCTGCCACCGTGGTGTGAGTCGATCCTCGGCTTGAAAGTCGAGGCAGTGCAGGGAAAACAGGTTTCCCTGGAATGGACTGAGACATCTGGGGGACTCTGGGAATGGTGGCACGACCCTGGAGTTCCTCTCGCCTTTCCTGTGGAGAGCCTCCTCTTGAGAGGCGACGGAAACGCCGGGAATTCTTTCCGACCACGCAGGGAAAGGATCCCTCCTTTCGAGCTAGGAGGCAGAAACGGGGCTCCTCTGGATGTAGGCGGGACTCTCGTGCTTCCTCTCGAGTGGAGACGGGAATGATGCGGAACTTCTTGACTTGCAGCAAGGGTGTGAAGGACCCTTTGGAAGTTCCAGAATTTAGGTGTGAATAGCCTCGAGACGCCTCAGCGGAAATGGGCCTCGTCTCGCCTGGAGGGGAGAACCTCCTGGATTTTCTCAAGTTGTGGCAGGTGCTCTCTACTTACGACGGAGACCTCAGGGACCCGCTCTGGTGGCCTCAGGAAAGGCCAGTCCCCATGCGAGTTGCTCGGGGGCCTCACGGGGGCCTCTCGGGTTTCCTCTCCCGTCGATGCTGGGGCCTAAAACCTTGTGTGGAGTCAGTGCCGGAACCTGAGGATTCCTCTCCAGTGCTGACATGGATCTTGGGGTACTTCTGGAGTCTCCCCAGGGGAGTCAGTCCTTGTCTCGAGTGGGTGCATGCACGTGCGCTATCCTCCCGAGCTGTAGCAGCAGTTTCACGCTTCCCTTCGCGTGGATCAAGGGATCAGGGGCTTTCCCTCGAGGCCTTCCCACGGGGCTTTCTCACGAGGCTTTCCCACAGGGCTGTCCCACGTACCACCGTGGTGTGAGTCGATCCTCGGCTTAAAAGTCGAGGCAGTGCAGGGAAAACAGGTTTCCCTGGAATGGACTGAAACATCTGGAAGACTCTGGGAATGTGGCACGACCCTGGAGTTCCTCTCGCCTTTCCTGTGGAGAGCGCTTCCACTTGAGATGCGATGGGAAGGCCGGGAATTCTTTCCCGACCACGCAGGGAAAGGATCCCTCCTCTCGAGCTAGGAGGCGGAAACGGGGCTCCTCTACATGTGGAAGGGACTCTCTTGCTTCCTCTCGAGTGGAGTCGGGTATGTCGGGGAACTTCTTGAGTTGCAGCAAGGGTGTGAAGGATCCTTTGGAAGTTCCAGAGGTTAGATGTGATTTGCCTCGAGCCGCCTCAGGGAAATGGGCCTCATCTCGCCTGGAGGGGAGAACCTCCTGGATTTTCTCGAGTTGCGGCAGGTGCTCTCGACTTACGACGGGGCCCTCAGGGACCCGCTCTGGTGGCCTCAGGAAAGGCCAGTCCCCATGCGAGTTGCTTGGGGCCTCTCGGGATTCCTCTCCTGTCGATGCTAGAGCCTAAGAACTTGTGTGGAGTCAGTGCCGGACCCTGAGGATTCCTCTGCAGTGCTGACATGGATCTTGGGTACTTCTGGAGTCTTCCCAGGGGAGTCAGTCCTCGTCTCGAGTGGGGGCATGCACGTGCCCTTTGCTTCCGAGCTCTAGCAGCAGCAGTGTCACGCTTCCCTTCGCGTGGAACAAGGGATCTGTTTCTTTCCCTCGACACTTTCCAACGAGAATTTCCCACGAGGCTTTCCCACAGGTCTGTCCACGAGCCACCGTGGTGTGAGTCGATCCTCGGCTTGAAAGTCGAGGCAGTCCAGGGAAAACAGGTTTCCCTGGAATGGACTGATAAATCTGGGCCTCTGGGAATGGTGGCACGACCCTGGAGTTGCTCTCGCCTTTCTTGTGGAGAGGGCCTCCTCTTGAGATGCGATGGGAACGCGGGAATTCTATCCCGAACACGCAGGGAAAGGATCCCTCCTCTCGATCTAGGAGGCAGAAACGGGTCTCCTCTGGATGTGGGCGGGACTCTCGACCTTCCTCTCGAGTGGAGACGGGTAAGTCAGGGAACTACTTGAGTTGCAGCTAGGGTGTGAACGACCCTTTGGAAGTTCGAGAGGTTAGGTGTGATTAGCCTCGAGACGCCTCAGCGGAAAAGGGTCTCATCTCCCTGGAGGGGAGAACCTCCTGGATTTTCTCGAGTTGCGGCAGGTGCTCTCGACTTACGACCGGGACCTCAGGGACCCGCTCTGGTGGCCTCAGGAAATGCCAGTCCCCATGCGAGTTGCTCAGGGGCTTCTCAGGTTTCCTCTCCCGTCGATGTCGGGGCCTAAGACCTTGTGTGGAGACGGTGCCTGAACCTGAGGATTCCTCTCCAGTGCTGACATGGATCTTGGGTACTTCTGGAGTCTCCCCAGGGGAGTCAGTCCTCCTCTCGAGTGGGCATTCACGTGTGCTTTCCTCCCAACTTTAGCAGCAGTGTCAGGCTTCCCTTCGCGTGGATCAAGGATCTGTGGCTTCCCTCGAGGCTTTGGCTTCGCGAGGCTTTCCACGAGCTTTCCCAGGAGGCATTCCCACGAGGCTTTCCCACAGTGCTGTCCCACGTGCCACCGTGGTGTGAGTCGATCCTCGGCTTGAAAGTCGAGGCAGTGCAGGGAAAACAGGTTTCCCTGGAATGGACTGAGAAATCTGGGGCGTCTGGGAATGGTGGCACGACCCTGGAGTTCCTCTCGCCTTTCCTGTGGAGAGCGCCTCCTCTTGAGATGCGACGGGAACACTGGGAATTCTTTCCCAAAAAACGCAGGGAAAAGAACCTCCTCTCGAGCCAGGAGGCGGAAACGGGGCCTCTGGATGTGGGCGGACTCTCGTGCTTCCTCTCGAGTGGAGACGGGTATGTCGGGGAACTTCTTGAGTTGCAGCAAGGGTGTGAGGGACCCTTTGGAAGTTCCAGATGTTAGATGTGATTAGCCTCAAGACGCCTCAGCGGAAATGGGCCTCATCTCGCCTGGAGGGGAGAACCTCCTGTATTCCTGGAGTTGCGACAGGTGCTCTCGACTTACGTCGGGGACCTCAGGGACCCGCGCTGGTGGCCTCAGGAAAGGCCAGTCTCCATGCGAGTTGCTCGGGGGCCTCTCGGGATTCCTCTCCATCGATGCCGGGGCCTAAAACCTTGTGTGGAGTCGGTGACGGAACCTGAGCATTCCTCTCTAGTGATGACATGGATCTTGAGGTACTTCTATAGTCTCCCCAGGGGAGTCAGTCTTCGTCTCGTGTGGGGGCATGCACGTGCGCTTTCCTACCGAGCTGTAGCAGCAGTGTCACGCTTCCCTTCGCGAGGATCAAGGGATCAGGGCTTTCCCTCGAGGCTTTCCACGAGGCTTTCCCACGAGGCTTTTCCACAGGGCTGTCCCACGTGCCACCGTGGTGTGAGTCGATCCTAGGCTTGAAAGTAGAGCAGTGCAGGGAAAACAGTTTTCCCTGGGAATGGACTGAGACATCTGGGGACTCTGGGAATGGTGGCACGACCCTGGAGTTCGTATCGCCTTTCCTGTGGGAGTGCGCTCCTCTTGAGATGCGACGAAAACACGGGGAATTCTTTCCGAACACGAGGGAAAGGATCCCTCCTTTCGAGCTATGGAGGCGGAAACAGGCTCCTCTGGA
>NW_017218995.1:0-22265 GCF_001704415.2 Capra hircus | reverse complement strand
TTCCCTGGAGAATCCCAGGGACAGGGGAGCCTGATGGGCTGCTGTCTATGGGGTCGCACAGAGTCGGACACGACTGAAGTGACTTAGCAGCAGCAGCAGCAAGTGCGATTTAGAGGCAGAAGGAGAAGGGGGTGACAGAGAATGAGATGGCTGGATGGCAGAGGATGAGATGGTTGATAGCATCAGCAACTCAATGGAATTGAGTTTGACAAACTCCAGGAAATACTGAAGGACAGGGAAGCTTGGCATGCTGAAGTCCATAGGGTCACAAATAAACTGGACATGACTTAGCGACTGACCAAGTGTGATTTAGGGACACTGAAAATATTTCTTTAAAATATATGTTTCTAACAATAATATTAGATATCAGGTAGTACTAGTAATGTAAGTTCTTTTTGAGAACAACCAAGAGCAACAAGACCCTTTTTGATATTGTCTTTGAGGAAACAGGAAAGACCATTAAGGACTTCTTATGACAAGTCATTGAAATTGTGTCATTACTGCAGCACAGTAGGTCTTCCACATCTATAGGTTCCATGTCTGCTGATTCAACCAAATCTGTATTGAATATAGAGAAAAAAGTCCCAGAAAATACCAAAGAACAAACTTAAGCTTGCCCCTAGCTGGCAACTATTTACATAGAATTTACTTAGTTTAATATTTGCAGCTATAACATAGTGTGTGTGAGACTGCTCAGTCATGTCTGACTTTTTGATACCTTGTAAATTGTGGCCTGCCAGACTCCTCTGTCCATGGGATTTTCCAGGCAAGAATCCTGGAGTGGGTTGCCATTTCCTCCCGATCTTCCTGACTCAGGTATCCAACACTTGTCTACTGTGTTGTTATGCCAAGGAGCTTACCACTTATGTTTTTTTTTTTCCCCAGAAATTTAATTGCTTCAGGTCTTACATTCAAGTTACATTCCATGTTGAGTTGATTTTTATGTTCATTGTAAGATATTGGTCCATTTCATTCTTTTGCGTATGCTCTCCAGTTTTCTAAACATCATTAATTGAAGAGGCTATGCTTTCCCCGTTGCATATTCTTGCCTCCTTGTCATGTGACATTTAACTTGTCATCAGTTAAATGACCATATAGGTGTGGATTTATTATGGGCTGTCAGTTCTGTTCCATTGATCCATGTGTCTATTTTTATGCCAATGCAATACTACTTTGATAACTATAGCCTTGTAAATATATTTTTGAAATCAGGATTGTGATATATCAGCTTTGTTCTTAAGATTGATTTGGCTAAATGGAGTGTATTGTGATTACATATAAATTTCAGAGTTGTTTGTTCTCTATTAAAAATGCCATTGAAATGTTGATAGGGATTATAATGAATCTGTTGTTTGATTTGTACAGTATGATCTTTTGAATATTAATTCTTCCAAGCTCTGAGCATGAAATATCTTTCCATTTCCTTGTGACAATCTTCAGTGTATTTTTATCAATGTCTTCTAGTTTTCAGTGTACAAGTTTTCACCTCCTTGGTGAAATTTGATGTTAGGTATTTTATTTTGGGGATACAATTGTAAATAGGACTATTTTCTTAATTTTTGTTTCTGAAAATTCATTATTAATGTATAGAAAAGTAACAGATTTATGTATATATATTTTGTATCCTGCAACTTTAAGGAATCCATTCATTACTTCTAATAGTTTTTTTGTTTAAGTGTATTAGAATTTAGAGTTCTCAGTACATAGTATCACATCAACTTCAAAGAGTGACAGTTTTTGATACTTTCTAATTTGGATGCTTTTTATGTATTTTTCTTGCTTAATTGCTCTGACTAGAACTTCCAATACTATGTTGAATAAAAGTGGCAATAGTGGGTATCCTTGTCCTGTCCTCATCTTAGAGGAAATGCTTTTGGTTTTTTACCATTGAGTATGATGTGGCCTTGTCAATACAGCCTTTATTATATTGAGGTCGATTCCCTGTATACTCACTTCCTTGAGAGTTTGTAATCATAAATGGATGTTGAAGTTTGTCAAAGGCTTTTTATATATCTATTGAAATAATCATATGACTTTTATGCTTCCTTTTGTTAATGTGGTGTATCATGTTGGTTGATTTATAGTTTTTTTGAAAAATACTTGAATCCCTGGAATAATTCCACTTATCATATTGTTTCATCATTTTAATATATTGTTGAATTTAGTTTGCTAATATTTTGTGGTTTTTTGCATCTTTATCCATCAGAAATATTGGCTCATAGTTTTCTTGTAGTGTCCTTATCTGGACAGAAAATAACACTATAAGTAAACAATAAACCAATATCTTTATGAATATAGATGCAAAAATCCTATATTCACAAATTAGCAAATTAACTTTAATAGCACATTAAAATGATCATACACTATGACCAAGTGAGATTCATACCTGGAATGCACCATGAGTGTAGAAAGGGCTCTGATTATTGTTATTCTACCCTACTAGTTATGCTTTTATCTGTTTTGTTTAGGTTTATGGCAGTGCTGGAAATGTCAAATTATGGCTTATCACCTTTGGTTCTAATTTATATTTTTTGATTAAAATTGTATTTTTCACTATAGACTCTTGTCTGAGGCCCCTGTATAGAGAAAAAGATGAGAAAAATATTATCATCTCTGGCAAAATTCACAAAAAGCATTTGGTGATGATGCTGACAATAACTTCTGAAACTACTGTATCTTGTGGGTTAAATTAGGATGCCCATGAAATAGTGAACAAATAATGTTAATTACATGCAGTAGTGGTTTAGTAATCTTTTAAAAATGAGTTGGCGATTAACAATTAATTATCTTCCTGGAATGTCTAGCTTTCTCACAATTAAAATATTTTGACCAAAATTATCGGCAGTGGGAAAGCTTAGTAGTTGTCATTTTTCTTCCACATCAATATAATGTGATTAGAGTTTTGTTGGGCTGTTCCTTTAAAAAGATTTAATTATGGGTACAATAAGGATACTTTAAAATACTATCACTTTCTTTTCTATTTTGAAGTGGGTATTTAAAGTTTATGGCTTAAAGCAAACTTTTAAAACATTTAATAATGATAAAATTGCAACTTTTTATTTCAGTTTTTAAAAACTGTATGATTTAATTACTTTTTAAAAATCTTAATTTGATATGTTTTCAGTGTTTAAACAGGGAGGAGCCTGGTAGGCTGCAGTCCATGGGGTCGCTAAGAGTTGGACATGACTGAGCAACTTCACTTTCACTTTTCACCTTCATGCATTGGAGAAGGAAATGGAAACCCACTCCAGTGTTCCTGCTAGAGAATCCCAGGGACGGGGGAGCCTGGTGGGCTGCTGTCTCGGTCACACAGAGTCAGACACGACTGAAGTTCCTTAGCAGCAGCAGCAGCAGCATGGTCACCCAAACACATAGGAAGTGATGTTTTGTTGTAGTTTAGTATTGGCATGTTCTTGATTAGTGACACTGAACATTTTTTATATACCCATTGGCCATTTGTATGTCTTCTTTGGAGTAATGTCTATTCAGGTCCTTGATAATATTTCAATCAGGTTACCTGTTTTTTGTTTTCATTTTTGCTATTGATTTGTAGAAGGTTCTTATATACTTTGGAGATAAACTCTTTATCAAGTATATTGCTTGTTTGTTTGTTTTTTTCCTTTCCACAGATTACCTGTTTAATCTGCTGAATGCTTACTTTGCTGAACAGATTTTTGGTTTGATGTTGCGCTTGTCTACTTTTGCTTTTGTTTCCTGTGGTTTGTTGCCAAATTCAAGCAATAATTTTTAAGACCAATGTAATGACATTCTCTTTATTTTTTCTTCTATGAATTTGATAGTTTTAGGCCTTACATTTAAGTCTTTAATCCATTTGGAGTTGATTTAGTTCATTTTTGTGTACAGTGTAAAATATGGGTCCTACCAATCAAACAATGGGCCAAAGAACTAAAACAGACATTCCTCCAAAGAAGACATACAGATGGCTAACAAACACATGAAAGGATGCTCAACATCACTCATTATCAGAGAAATGCAAATCAAAACCACAATGAGGTACCATCTCGCTCCAGTCAGAATGGCTGCTATCAAAATGTCTACAAACAATAAATGCTGGAGAGGGTGTAGAGAAAAGGGAACCCTCTTACACTGTTGGTGGAATGCAAACTAGCGCAGCCACTATGGAGAACAATGTGGAGATTCCTTAAAAAACTGGAAATAGAACTTCCATACGACCCAACAATCCCACTGCTGGGCATACACACCAAGGAAACCAGAATGAAAGAGACACGTGTACCCAGTGTTCATCGCAGCACTGTTTACAATAGCTAGGACATGGAGGCAACCTAGATGTCCATCAGCAGATGAATGGATAAGAAAGCTGTGGTACATATACACAATGGACTCAGCTATTAAAAAGAATGCATTTGAATCAGTTCTAATGAGGTGGATGAAATTGGAACCTATTATACAGAGCGAAGTAAGTCAGAAACAAAAACACCAATACAGTATATTAACGCATATATATGGAATTTAGAAAGATGGTAATGATGACCATATATGTGAGACAGCAAAAGAGACACAGATATAAAGAACAGACTTTTGGACTCTGTGGGAGAAGGCGAGGGTGGGATGATTTGAAAGACTAGCATTGAAACGTATATTACCATATGTGCAATAGATCGCCAGTTTAGGTTTGATGCATGAGACAGGGTGCTCAGGGTCAATGCATTGGGACAGTCCTGGGAGGGGTTTCAGGATGGGAGACATATGTACACCCATGGCTGATTTGTGTCGATGGATGGCAAAAAGCCTCTGCAGTATTATAATTAGCCTCCAATTAAAATAAATAAATTATTTTTTTAAAGATAAGGGAGAATATTAGCAATATGAAACACTAATATATATATATATAGGTCCTATATTCTACTTCTTCCTTTTTAATGTGTGTGCCTTTTATTATTTTTCTTAATTATACTCACTAAGTAGTTCCAGTACTATATTGAAAAGAGTTGGTAAGAATAGATATCCTTGCTTTGTCTCCTGATCATAGAGAAATTGCTTTCAAGTATTTTGTTTTTGTTTTTACTGTTGAGTATGATTTAGCTGCAGCTGCTATTGGTGAAATTTTTTATAGTCATTGTTTGTTAGTGTTTTTATCAAGAAAAAGTTTTGAATTTTGCCAAATGCCTTTTCTGCATTTGTTGAGATGATGATGTAATTCTTATCCTTTGTTCTGTTAATGTGGTATATCATACCAATTCATCTCTGTATAGAACCATCCTTGTATCCCAGGAATAAATCCCACTTGGTCATGGAATATGACTCTTTTTGTATACTTAAAAATTCAGTTTGCTAGTATTTTGTTGAAAATTTTGCATCTGTATTCATCAGGGATATTGCGTTATAGCTTTCTTATAGTATCCATTTCTGGCTTTGATACCAGGATAATGCTGGTTTCATAAAAACAAAAAGTTGGAAATATTCCCTCATGTTCAATTTTGGGGGAGAATTAGAGAAGGATTAGCAATCTTCTCTAAATAATTGATAGTTTTACTAATGAATCCATCTGGTTTCTGATCTTTTCTTTGTTGGGAGGTTTCTGATTACTGATCTACTTGTTAAAACTTAGTCTTGGTAGGTGGTTGTTTCTAGAAATTCATCCATTTCTTCTAGGTTCCCCAGTTTGTTAGCATTTAGTTGCTCACAGTGGACCCATATGAGTCTTCATATTTCTATGATAACAGTTGCAATATCTATTTATTTATTTATTTATTTATTATTTTTTTACTTTACAATACTGTATTGGTTTTGCCATACATTGACATGAATCCACCACAGGTGTACATGAGTTCCCAACCCTGAACCCCCTCCCACCACCCTTCACATATCATCTCTCTGGGTCATCCCAGTTTTTGAGTCCTCTTTACTTTATCTTGGCTAGTCTAGTTTAAAAAAAAAAAAATTTCAAATCTTGTTGAACTTTTTATTGTCTTTCTAGTCCCTATTTTATTTACTTTTAATCATTATTAGTTCTCTCCTACTAACTTTGTGCTTTATTCTTCTCTAGTGTCTTGTGGTTTAAACTGTCTGTTTAAGACCTTTCTTCATTTTCAATGTAGGTGGTTATTGCTGTAAATTTCTAAGTACTACTTTGCATAATGCTATACGTTTTGGCATGCCACATTTTATTTGAAGATTGTCTTAAGATAATTTCTAATTTCCCTCTTAATCTATTTTTTGATTTGTTGACTGTTTCAGAGTGTGATGTTTAATTTCCACTAATGATTTTTTTAAATGTCTCTATTCTACTGATTCCTAGTTATATTACATTATGGTAAGAAAATATACCTGGTATTATTTCAGTGCTCTTAATTGTGTGTCCTAATATGTGATCTATCACAGAAAATATTCCATGTGCAACTGAGGAGAGTATGCATTCTGTTGCTTTTGAGTGGATATTCTGTTTATGTCAGTTCGATTCAATTGGTCTGTAGTTTTTAGTCCTGTTTCCTTAATGATCTTCTGGTTATTCTATCCATAATGAACATGGGTATTAAAATTTCCTGTTATTAGTATATTTTCATCTGTTTTTCCCTTCTGTTCTTTCAGTGTTTTTTTTTTTTTTCACAAGGAAGGGTTTACTATGGCCATATTTTCAGTTGTCTTCTCTGTCTTATAGTTTCTTTGTGTTTTTCTCTTGCTGTGTTCCTTTGTGATTCATTGATATTTGTTATAACATACTTTTCTATCTTTCTCATTTTCTCTAGATATTTTTTTGTGATTACCACAAGACTTACATAAAGCATACTATAGTTACAAAATTTATATTTGTAACAATTTCAATTATCTACAAAATTTCACACTTTTATGTCTCACTCTTCACATATTTTATATTATTGATATTAAAAATTATTTGTTTTACCCTATATTCATTAGTATAATTTATAAAGAATTTTCGTATAAATTCTGAGCTAGAAGTAAAAGTAATTTCTATACCATCATTAGAGCATTATTTGTTTATCTATATATTTACCCATTTGAGCTATTTTAAATCCTAAAAGATGATGCTGTGAAAGTGCTACACTCAATATGCCAGCAAATTTGGAAAACTCAGCAGTGGCCACAGTTTATCTCAGTGCAGTCGCTAAGTCATGTCTGACTCTTTGCAACCCCATGAATCACAGCACGCCAGGCCTCCCTGTTCATCACCAACTCCCGGAGTTCACTCAGACTCAAATCCATCAAGACAGTGATGCCATCCAGCCATCTCATCCTCTGTCGTCCCCTTCTCCTCCTGCCCCCAATCCCTCCCAGCATCAGAGTCTTTTCCAACGAGTCAACTCTTCTTGTGAGGTGGCCAAAGTACTGGAGTTTCAGCTTTAGCATCACTACTTCCAAAGAAATCCCAGGGCTGATCTCCTTCAGAATGGACTGGTTGGATCTCCTTGCAGTCCAAGGGACTCTCAAGAGTCTTCTCCAACACCACAGTTCTAAAGCATCAATTCTTCAGTGCTCAGCCTTCTTCACAGTCCAACTCTCACATCCATACATGACCACAGCAAAAACCATAGCCTTGACTAGGCGGACCTTAGTCGGCAAAGTAATGTCTCTGCTTTTGAATATGCTATCTAGGTTGGTCATAACTTTTCTTCCAAGAAGTAAGCAACTTTTAATTTCATGGCTGCAGTCACCATCTGCAGTGATTCTGGAGCCCCAAAAAATAAAGTCTGACACTGTTTCCCCATCTATTTCCAATGAAGTGATGGACCCGGTTGCAATGATCTTCGTTTTCTGAATGTTGAGCTTTAGGCCAACTTTTTCGCTCTCCTCTTTCAATTTCATCAAGAGGCTTTTTAGCTCCTCTTCACTTTCTGCCATAAGGGTGGTGTCATCTGCATATCTGAGGTTGTTGATATTTCTCCTGGCAATCTTGATTCCAGCTTGTGTTGCTTCCAGTCCAGCATTTCTCATGATGTACTCTGCATAGAAGTTAAATAAGCAGGGTGACAATATACAGCCTTGACGTACTCCTTTTCCTATTTGGAAGCAGTCTGTTGTTCCATGTCCAGTTCTAACTGTTGCTTCCTGACCTGCATACAGATTTCTCAAGAGGCAGGTCAGGTGGTCTGGTATTCCCATCTCTCTCAGAATTTTCCACAGTTTCTTGTGATCCACACAGTCATAGGCTTTGGCATAGTCAATAAAGCAGAAATAAATGTTTTCTCTGGAACTCTCTTGCTTTTTCCATGATCCAGCAGATGCTGGCAATTTGATCTCTGGTTCCTCTGCCTTTTCTAAAACCAGCGTGAATGTCAGGGAGTTCACGGTTCATGTATTGCTGAAGCCTGAAGCCTGGCTTGGAGAATTTTGAGCATTACTTTACTAGCATGTGAGATGAGTGCAATTGTGCAGTAGTTTGAGCATTCTTTCCATTGCCTTTCTTTGAAATTGAAATGAAAACTGACCTTTTCCAGTCCTGTGGCCACTGCTGAGTTTTCCAAACTTGCTGGCATATTGAGTGCAGCACTTTCACAGCATCATCTTTCAGGATTTGAAACAACTCAATTGGAATTCCAGCACCTCCACTAGCTTTGTTCATAGTGATGCTTTCTAAATCCCACTTGACTTCACATTCCAGGATGTCTGGCTCTAGATTAGTGATCACATCATCATGACTATCTGGGTCGTGAAGATTTTTTTGTACAGGTCTTCCGTGTATTCTTGCCACCTCTTCTTAATATCTTCTGGCTACTGTTAGGTCCATACCATTTCAGTCCTTTATTGAGCCCATTTTTGCATGAAATGTTCCCTTGGTATCTCTAATTTTCTTCAAGAGATCTCTAGTCTTTCCCATTCTGTTGTTTTCCTCTATTTCTTTGCATTGATCACTGAAGAAGGCTTTCTTATCTCTTACTATTCTTTGGAACTCTGCATTTACATGCCTATGTCTTTCCTTTTCTCCTTTGCTTTCATCTCTCTTCTCTTCACAGCTATTTATAAGGCCTCCCCAGACAGCCATTTTGCTTTTTTACATTTCTTTTCCATGGGGACGGTCTTGGTCCCTGTCTCCTGCACAATGTCACAAACCTCATTCAATAGTTCATCAGGCACTCTATCTATCAAATCTAGGCCCTTAAATCTATTTCTCACTTCCACTGTATAATCATAAGGGATTTGTTTTAGGTCATACCTGAATGGTCTAGCGGTTTTCTCTACTTTCTTCAATTTAAGTCTGAATTTGGCAAAAAGGAGTTCATGGTCTGAGCCACAGTCAGCTCCTGGTCTTATTTTTGTTGACTATATAGAGCTTCTCCATCTTTGGCTGCAAAGAATATAATCAATCTGATTTTGGTGTTGACCATCTGGTGATGTCCATGTGTAGAGTCTTCTCTTGTGTTGTTGAAAGAGGGTGTTTGCTATGACCAGTGCATTTTCTTGGCAAAACTCTATTAGTCTTTGTCCTGCTTCATTCCACATTCCAAGGCCAAATTTGCCTGTTACTCCAGGTGTTTCTTGACTTCCTACTTTTGCATTCCAGTCCCCTATAATGAAAAGGACTTCTTTTTGGGTGTTAGTTCTAAAAGGTCTTGAAGGTCTTCATAGAACCGTTCAACTTCAGCTTCTTCAGTATTACTGGTTGGGGCATAGACTTGGATAACTGTGATATTGAATGGTTTGCCTTGCAGACGAACAGAGATCATTCTGTCGTTTTTGAGATTGCATCCAAGTACTGCATTTCGGGCTCTTTTGTTGACCATGATGGCTACTCCATTTCTCCTGAGGGATTCCTGCCCGCAGTAGTAGATATAATGGTCATCTGAGTTAAATTCACCCTTTCCAGTCCATTTTAGTTCGCTGATTCCTAGAATGTTGACGTTCACCCTTGCCATCTCTTGTTTGACCACTTCCAATTTGCCTTGATTCATGGACCTGACATTCCAGGTTCCTATGCAATATTGCTCTTTACAGCATCGGATCTTGCTTCTATCACCAGTCACATCCACAACTGGGTATTGTTTTGGCTTTGGCTCCATCCCTTCATTCTTTCTGGAGTTATTTCTCCTCTGATATTACTGGAACTGTGGTATTGGACAAGACTCTGGAGAGTCCCTTGGACTCCAAGGAGATCCAACCAGTCAACTGTAGAGGAAATCAGTCCTGAATATTCATTGGAAGGGCTGATGCTGAAGCTGAAGTTCCAATACTTTGGCCACCTGATGTGAAGAACTGACTCATTTGAAAAGACCCTGATGCTGGGAAAGTTTGAAGGTGGGAGGAGAAGGGGATGATAGAGGATGAACTGGTTGGACGGCATCACTGACTCGATGGACACTGACTCGTTTGAGTAGGCTCTGGGAGTTGGTGATGGGCAGGGAAGCCTGGCATGCTACAGTAAGTCAGTTCAGTTCAGTCGCTCAGTCGTGTCCAACTCTTTGCGACCCCATGAATCGCAGCACACCAGGCCTCCCTGTCCATCACCATCTCCCAGAGTTCACTCAGACTCATGTCCATCGAGTCTGTGATGCCATCCACCCATCCCATCCTTGGTCGTCCCCTTCTCCTCCTGCCCCCAATCCCTCCCAGCATCAGAGTCTTTTCCAATGAGTCAACTCTTCACATGAGGTGGCCAAAGTACTAGAGTTTCAGCTTTAGCATCATTCCTTCCAAAGAAATCCGAGGGTTGATCTCCTTCAGAATGGACTGGTTGGATCTCCTTGCAGTCCAAGGGACTCTCAAGAGTCTTCTCCAACACCACAGTTCAAAAGCATCAATTCTTCAGTGCTCAGCCTTCTTCACAGTCCAACTCTCACATCCATACATGACCACAGCAAAAACCATAGCCTTGATTAGGTGGACCTTAGTGGGCAAAGTAATGTCTCTGCTCTTGAATATACTATCTAGGTTGGTCATAACTTTTCTTCCAAAGAGTAAGCGTCTTTTAATTTCATGGCTGCAGTCACCATCTTCAGTGATTTTGGTGCCCCCCAAAATAAGGTCTGACACTGTTTCCGCTGTTTCCCCATCTATTTCCCATGAAGTGATGGGACCAGATGCCATGATCTTCGTTTTCTGAATGTTGAGCTTTAAGCCAACTTTTTCGCTCTCCTCTTTCAATTTCATCAAGAGGCTTTTTAGCTCCACTTTCTGCCATAAGGGTGGTGTCATCTGCATATCTGAGGTTATTGATATTTCTCCCGGCAATCTTGATTCCAGTTTGTGTTGCTTCCAGTCCAGCATTTCTCATGATGTACTCTGCATAGAAGTTAAATAAGCAGGGTGACAATATACAGCCTTGACGTACTCCTTTTCCTATTTGGAAGCAGTCTGTTGTTCTATGTCCAGTTCTAACTGTTGCTTCCTGACCTGCATACAGATTTCTCAAGAGGCAGGTCAGGTGGTCTGGTATTCCCATCTCTCTCAGAATTTTCCACGGTTTCTTGTGATCCACACAGTCAAAGGCTTTGGCATAGTCAATAAAGCAGAAATATATGTTTTCTCTGGAACTCTCTTGCTTTTTCCACGATCCAGCAGATGCTGGCAATTTGATCTCTGATTCCTCTGCCTTTTCTAAAACCAGCTTGAGCATCAGGGAGTTCACGGTTCACATATTGCTGAAGTCTGGCTTGGAGAATTTTGAGCATTACTTTACTAGCATGTGAGATGAGTGCAGTTGTGCAATAGTTTGAGCATTCTTTGGCATTGCCTTTTTTTGGAATGGGGTCACAAAAATTGGACATGACTGAGCAACTGAATTGAACTGAACTTACCCATTTACCCTATAAGATTCCTATGCTTTCATATTATTATAAGGCATCCTTTCTTTTCAATATGAAGGGATCCCTTCGGCACATTTTCTATGTCAGGTCTAGTGGTTGATAACCCCCCTTATTTTTTTCATTTTTTTGAGCATGTCTTTATTTGTCCTTCATTACTGAGAGAAAGTTTTGCCAGATACAGTATTCTTGGTTAGGTTGTTTTTGTTATTTTTCTCTTACCTTCAATGTTTTTGTCAATAAATCTAAATATATTCTTATTAGGATTTTCCTCATATACAGTGTGTCACTTTTTCTTGTTTTCAAAATTTTCTCTTTGTCTTTGACTGTTTGCTTATGATGTTGATTTCTTTGGGTTTATCCCATTTTCTGTCTGCTAAACTTGAATCCAGATGTCCTGACTTTAGAAGTTTGCAACTTTCATTTCTTCAAATGAGCTTTTCGTCCCTTTCTTTCTCTTTAGAATCTGAAATCCAATGATGTCATATATACATATTGTGTCATAGGTATAATGAATGTGGTGTACTTAATGTTGTCCCATACATCCATTAGATTTTCTTCACTATTCTTTGTTCTTTTTTTCTTTTTGTTCCTCTGACTGGAAGAATTTAAAATGATTTGTATTTCAGTTCATTTGTACTTTATTCTGCTTAATCAGATCTGCTCTTTAGTCCCTTTGATGATTTTTCAATGCAGTTATTCTTGAAATCCAAAATTTCTATTTGCGTGTTTTCTTATTTTTTTAATCTGTTTGTTGAAATTCTTATTTTGATCATGCATTGTTTTTCTAAAGTCAATGAACATCTTTGTGATAATTGTTTTGAATTATTTTTCAAGTAATTTATAGACTTCCATTCCAATGTGTTCAATTTATAAGGACTTATTTCAGACAGCCCACAGGAAAACCAGAATATTAGACATGCACTCCAGGTTTTTCTCTTTCCAAGGAGAAGTCAGGAGATGGGGATTTACTCCTGATCATCTTGTGCCTGTCAGGGGAGAGGGGTTCTGGCAGGTGAATACACATGTACATAGCATTTCAATGCCATCTGTTCTCAGGAACTCCCAACTTGATACCCTTTACTTTCCACTCTTAGATTTGGGTAAGACAGAAAGTGGTCTTTAGGGAATTTCCTTCTCCCAGAACTGGAAAGTTGGGCACACAATACAACTGTTTTCCTTTTTCCTAGAGGTAGACTTCAACAAGCAAACTGATCTCTGCTGTTTCATGGGTCTTTAGAGCAGGAATAAGAATCACACAATCTTCCCTTCCCTCTCTTGTTTTCATTAGCTCTTGGGCATCTTAACATATGCTTGTCTCATTAGCACTCACAGATGGGCTATACAGAAACCTACTGAAAAGGCGCTTACCCTTTAATTCCCTCCAAAACAGAAAATTGGACTCATGCTCCAACTTTTTCTCCTCACAAGGAATAACCAAGAGTTAGATTTTTCCCCCCTAACTTTGTACTTTCTGCTTTATGCTTTTTTCCATATAGGACAGGCTCTGGTGGGTTCATACCTTTTTATTCTAAACCAATACTATTCTTCTCCAAGGCCCCTAGACTTAGGCAAAATAGAATTCTGTCCCTCTAGCAGCCTTCTGAGAAATCAGAAATTTGAATGTATGGTCCATTCTTTTCTCTTTGTCTCTAGCAGAAACTGAGAATTTGGATTTTTTTCTCTATTGCACTACGGTATGCTGGGAACAGTGAAAGTGAAAGTTGCTCAGCCGTGTCCAACTCTTTGTGACCCCATGGACTATACAATCCATGGAATTCTCCATGCCAGAATACTGGAGTGGGTAGGCTTTCCCTTTTGCAGGGGATTTTCCCAACCCAGGAATAGAACTGGGGTCTCCTGCATTGCAGTTGGATTCTTTACCAACTGAGCTATCAGTGAAGCCCATGCTGGGAATAGAGGGTGTCAAGAGTGGGTGCTAAATTTTCCCTCCCACTTTACTGCAGCTGGTTTCACGCTCAACTGGATACAAGAGCCTCTTAACTGGTTTCTGAATTTCTCATGAAGAGAGTTGGTCTCTATATTTTTAATTTGAAATCTTAGTAGGGAGAGTCTGGGGCTTTCTATTCTACCATTTTGCTGATATCATTCCTTCCCAAAGTGACTATTTCTAATCTACTATGCAGCTATAAACTTTCTTCCTCTGACCTCTATGACATTATATTTTAGTATCTTTTCAAACACTTTTATTATCTTGCATAAGTATTTAACATTTACTCTCTAATCTGTTAGAGATTAGAATTCTCTGATAGAAGTAATTGTGTCTTTTTTTCAACTTTCTATCACCTCATTGGCTAACCTTTATTATGTGCTCAGTAAATAGGTATTAAAGGAATGAATCACATATTCTTTTCAATTTATTTATATATGTAGATATGTGTGTATGTGTCTGTATGTGTGTGTGTCTGGGTCAGGAAGATCCTTAGGAGTAGGATTCAGAAACAATACTATAGTTATTTATTAGTTCCAAGAGAATTTTGTTGATTCTTTAGGATTTTCTATAGACAATCATGATATCTGAAGAACAAATACATTTTTACTTCTTTTCATTCTATGTATCTTTAATTCATTTTTTGTATTATTGCAATAGCTAGGACTTCTGACACAGTGTTGTATAGAAGTGGTGAGGCAAGGCATTCTTGCCTTATTCCTTGCATTAGGAGTAAAACCTGATTTCTCACCATGAAGGAAAATGATAGCTATAGATGTTCTTTATTAAGTTTAAAAGTTTCTCACTATTCCTATTTTTCTGAGATTTTTTTTCTTTATCCATAAATGTTTTCTTTGGATTTTGTCAAAAGCTTCTGTTGCATCAGTTAAATATGATCAGAATAGCTTTTCTTCCTTAATCCATTGAGGTCATATATTATATTGATTTTTTAAAATGCTAAATCAGCTCTGCATATCTAGAATCAACCCTATTTGGCTATGAAGTATACTTCTTTTTCTACATTTTTTGATTTGACTTGCTAATATTTTAAGAATTTATATTTTTTTCATTAAAAATATTTATCTAGAGGGTTTTAATTTTTCCTTTTAATGTTTTCATCTGGTTTGGATATTGATACTGGCCTAATAAAATGAATTTAGAAGTTGGATTAGTTTGTTAGAACTGCCAACATAAACATATCATAGACTGAGTGGCTTAAACAACATGCATTTATTTTCTCACAGTTCTGCAGGCTAGAAGTCCAAGATCAAGATCTTGGCAGGTTTGGTTTCTCCTGAGGCCTCTCTCCTTGGCCTGTAGATGTCCATCCTCTTGTTATGTCCTGACATCATCTTTCCTTGTGCATGCGCACCCCTGGTCTCTGTGTGTGCGTCTGTGTAAATTTCCTCTTCTTGTAAGGACCACAGTCACACTGGATTAGGGTCTGCCATCACAGTCTCACTTTTATTTTACCACATCTTTAAAGACTTTACACCCAATACAGTCACATCCTGAGGTACTGGATGTTAGGATCTCAACATATGAATTTTGGAGACATAATTCAGTGTATAACAAAACTTTCACCCTGCTTATGTTTTCTGGAAAAAATATTTTAAAATTGGCACCATTTGTTTCTTAAATGTTTGGTAGAATTAATTATTGAAACCATCTGGGCTAGATTTTCTTGGTGTTATTAATTACAGATTTGATTTCTTTAATAAATAAATATAGGCCTATAAGAGTCTTTGTCTGTGTGTAAGTGTTGGTAGTATATTCGGGATTGTTCATTTAATTTGTGAAATAATGGCCATAGAACTATTCAAAATATTCTTTTACTATACTTTCAATGTCCTTGGGATCAGTAGTGATTTTTCTTTCATTTCTAATATTGGTAATTATATTTTGTTTTTTTCTTGGTTAGCATGGCTGGAGGTTTGCCAGATTTATTTCTTTTAAATAACCAGCTTTTGGTTTTACAGACTTTATTGATTTCTTTCTTCTGATTGCTTTAGTTTTCAGTTCAGTTGAGTTGCACAGTCGTGTCCGACTCTTTGCGATTCCATGAATTGCAGCACGCCAGGCCTCCCTGTCCATCACCAACTCCTGGAGTTCACTCAGACTCACATCCGTCGAGTCCGTGTTGCCATCCAGCCATCTCATCCTTGGTCATCCCCTTCTCCTCCTGCCCCCAATTCCTCCCAGCATCAGAGTCTTTTCCAAGAGTCAACTCTTCGCATGAGGTGGCCAAAGTACTGGAGTTTCAGCTGTAGCATCATTCCTTCCAAAGAAATCCCAGGGTTGATCTCCTTCAGAATGGACTGGTTGGATCTCCTTGCAGTCCAAGGGACTCTCAAGAGTCTTCTCCAACACCACAGTTCAAAAGCATCAATTCTTTGGCACTCAGCCTTCTTCACAGTCCAACTCTCACATCCATACATGACCACAGGAAAAACCATAGCCTTGACTAGACGGACCTTAGTCGGCAAAGTAATGTCTCTGCTTTTGAATATGCTATCTAGGTTGGTCATAACTTTTCTTCCAAGGAGTAAGGGTCTTTTAATTTCATGGCTTCAGTCACCATCTGCAGTGATTTTGGAGCCCCCCAAAATAAAGTCTGACACTGTTTCCACTGTTTCCCCATCTATTTCCCATTATTGATTTCATATCTTTCTCATTTTTTGATATATTTATTCAAAGCTATAATTGTCTCAATAAGTATTGTTTTGCTCCATACCACAAATTTTCATTAAGTTCAAGATATTTTAATATTTCTCCTGAAATTTCTTTGATCTTTATTTTATTTATTAGTGTGCTGTTTAACCACTGAGTATTTTGTGATTTTTCCAACTATCTTTTTGTTCGTAATTTCTGGTTTCATATTTGCCCATGCTTTGCATAATTTCTATTATTTAAATTTTTTCAGATGTATTTTATGATGAGAATGTAGTTTATCATGTAATGTAGTTCCATGTGAGCTTGAGAAGACTGTATTTCACAGTTGTTAGATGAAGCATCCATAAATGTCATTTACATCAAGTTGATTGTTGGTGTTTTTCAGGTCAAATATATCATTACTGATCATTGCCTAAAAGAGGAATGTTTAAATCTCTAACTATACCACTAGGTTTGTCTACTTCACTTTAAAATTTTATTTATTTACCTCAGATATTTTGCCACTCTGTTGCTATGTACATCAATGTTAAGGATTATTATGTCTTCTTAGAGAACTGACCCCTTTATTATTATGCATGCTAAGTCACTTATCATGTCAAACTCTTTGTGACCCTATCCACTGTAGCCCAAAAGGCTCCTCTGTCCATGGGATTCTCCAGACAAGAATACTGGAGTGAGTTGCCCTGCCCTCCTGCAGGGGGTCTTTCTGAACCAGGGATCAAACCCAAGTCACCTTCATTGGCAGGCAGGTTCTTTACCACTAGCACCACCTGGGAAGTTCCTTTATTATCATGCAATCTCCTTATTTATCTGTAATAATTTTGTTTTGAAGTTTGATTGAAATCATAAGTGCTACTTAAATTCTTCTGCTTAGTGTTAGCATGGTATATCTTTCTTGATGCCTTTACTTTTAAATGGAGTCTTTAAAGAGGATTTCATATAAACAACATATATTTGAATATTTTTAAATATATTCTGATAGTGTCTGTCCTTTGGTGTATTTACCCGTCTCACATTTAAAGTGATTACTGGGGAGAAGGAGAAGATCGTGGAGGAATAGAATGGGGAGACCACTTTCTCCCTCACAAATTCATCAAAAGAACATTTCAACGCTGAGTAAACGTCACAAAACAACTTCTGAATGCTGTCAGAGGACATCAGGCACCCAGAAAAGTAGATCATTGTCTTCAAAAACAGGTAGGAAAAATATAAAAGATGGAAAAAAGAGACAAAAGAGGTAGGAGGGAACTCCCTCCCAGGAAGGGAGTCTTAAAAAGAGAGAAGTTCCCAAACACCAGGAAACACTCTCGCAGCCAAGTCTGTGGTGAGCTTTGGAAGAACAGAGGGCAAATTTACAGGGAGGAAAAGTAAATAAATAATTAAAAGCAACAGATTATGACCCCAACGGTAACTCCCCCAGCGGAGAAGCAGCGCAGATGCCTGCATCTGTCCCTAGAAAGCAGGGGCTGGACAGGGAGGCGTGGGCTGCAGTGCTTTTTAAGAATTGGGCCAGAATTCCCCAATCATAACCAGAGCAAACTAACTTGGGCTAGCAAACCAGATTGTGGGATAGCTACTGCGCAAAAAGCTCTAACATAAGACACAGCCAGGACCGCGCACAGAACGAAGGACGGAACAGATTTAGCCCACCACAGACCATCCCCCTCCAGTGACAGGCAGCCAGAGCTGGAAGGACCGGAAGGGGGCAATCGCAGCCCCAGAAAAACTTCCAAACTGCAAGCAAGCTTCTTTGCTAACTAAGCCTTCTTGGGGTTCTGGACGGTCACCATCTGCCTAAGAAGGGGCACCAGCTGTACACCCAGAAAACTGGGCAGCAGGGTCAGGAAAGGCGATAAGTCGCAGCAACTGCGCTCGCCAAGCTCCCGAGCTGCTCGGACCTGGGAAGGGCACAAAACGCAGGCCCAACTGAGGCTGCGCCTCTGAGGGCTACATGAGTGCCTGAGCTTGAGTGGCTTAGACCAGGGAGGTGCATGAAGCCCAGGGCCAGCCTCAGACAGTTCCCGGAGGAGCAACCTAGAGCCGGACCGGTGTGCGCCGTGAGCGGGGACAGGCCCAGCGGGGCTGAGACACTATGAACACATGCAGGTGTTATTTGTTTGCAGCATCCCTCCCTCCCCACAGTGCAACTGAACAAGTGGCCCTAAAAAAAAAAGTGTCCACCACCATCCTCCTTGTGTCAGGGCGGAAAACAGACACTGAAGAGACCAGCAATCAGAAAAAGCTAAAAAAGAGGGAACTGCCTTGGAAGTATAGATCTTAAGAAATATAAGCCAGACCAAGGAACTATCTGAAAATAAACTGACCCCACACTGCCTAACACAACACCAGAGAAGTCCCAGATTTACCTTTACTATTTTTACCATAGAGGAGCTATCCCACGTTGAAGGTCAGGAACGGCGACGGTAAGGAGATACCCCTCGTCCAAGGTAAGGAGCAGCGGCTCTGCTTTCCTGGAGCAGCCATGAAGAGATACCCCACGCCCAAGGTAAGAGAAACCCAAGTAAGATGGTAGGTGTTGGAAGAGGGCATCAGAGTGCAGACACACTGAAACCATACTCACAGAAAACGAGTCAATCTAATCACACTAGGACCACAGCCTTGTCTAACTCAATGAAAGCAGGCCATGCCTGCGGGGCAACCCAAGACGGGTGGGTCATGGTGGAGAGACCTGACAGAATGTGGTCCACTGGAGAAGGGAATGGCAAGCCACTTCAGTATTCTTGCCTTCAGAACCCTATGAACAGTATGAAAAGGCAAAATGATAGGATACCAAAAGAGGAACTCCCCAGGTCATTAGGTGCTCAATATGCTACTGGAGATAAGAGGAGAAATAACTCCAGAAAGAATGAAGGGATGGAGCCAAAGCCAAAAACAATACCCAGCTGTGGATGTGACTGGTGATAGAAGCAAGATCCGATGCTGCAAAAGGGCAATATTGCATAGGAACCTGGAATGTCAGGTCCATGAATCAGGCCAAATTGGAAGTGGTCAAACAAGAGATGGCAAGGGTGAATGTCGACATTCTAGGAATCAGCGAACTAAAATGGACTGGAAAGGGTGAATTTAACTCAGATGACCATTATATCTACTACTGTGGGCAGGAATCCCTCAGGAGAAATGGAGTGGCCATCATGGTCAACAAAAGAGTCTGAAATGCAGTACTTGGATGCAATCTCAAAAACGACAGAATGATCTCTGTTCGTCTGCAAGGCAAACCATTCAATATCACAGTTATCCAAGTCTATGCCCCAACCAGTAATGTTGAAGAAGCTGAAGTTGAATGGTTTTATGAAGACCTACAAGACCTTTTAGAACTAACACCCAAAAAAGAAGTCCTTTTCATTATAGGGGACTGGAATGCAAAAGTAGGAAGTCAAGAAACACCTGGGTAACAGGCAAATTTGGCCTTGGAATGTGGAATGAAGCAGGACAAAGACTAATAGAGTTTTGCCAAGAATATGCACTCGTCATAGCAAACACCCTCTTCCAACAACACAAGAGAAGACTCTACACATGGACATCGCCAGATGGTCAACACTGAAATCAGATTGATTATATTCTTTGCAGCCAAAGATGGAGAAGCTCTATACAGTCAACAAAAACAAGACCAGGAGCTGACTGTGGCTCAGATCATGAACTCCTTATTACCAAATTCAGACTCAAACTGAAGAAAATAGGGGAAACCGCTAGACCATTCAGGTATGACCTAAATCAAATCCCTTATGATTATACAGTGGAAATGAGAAATAGATTTAAGGGCCTAGATCTGATAGAGTGCCTGATGAACTATGGAATGAGGTTTGTGACATTGTGCAGGAGACAGGGATCAAGACCAATCCCATGGAAAAGAAATGCAAAAAAAGCAAAATGGCTGTCTGGGGAGGCCTTACAAATAGCTGTGAAAAGAAGAGAGGCGAAAAGCAAAGGAGAAAAGGAAGATATAAGCATCTGAATGCAGAGTTCCAAAGAATAGCAAGAAGAGATAAGAAAGCCTTCTTCAGTGATCAATGCAAAGAAATAGAGGAAAACAATAGAATGGGAAGGACTAGAGATCTCTTGAAGAAAATTAGAGATACCAAGGGAACATTTCATGCAGAGATGGGCTTGATAAAGGACCGTAATGGTATGGACCTAACAAGAGCAGAAGATATTAAGAAGAGGTGGCAAGAATACACGGAAGACCTGTACAAAAAAGATCTTCACGACCCAGATAGTCATGATGATGTGATCACTAATCTAGAGCCAGACATCTTGGAATGTAAGTGGGCCTTAGAAAGCATCACTACGAACAAAGCTAGTTGAGATGATGGAATTCCAGTGGAGCTATTTCAGATCCTGAAAGATGATGCTGTGAAAGTGTTGCACTAAATATGTCAGCAAATTTGGAAAATTCAGCAGTGTCCACAGGACTGGAAAAGGTCAGTTTTTCATTCCAATTCCAAAGAAAGGCAATGCAAAAGATTGCTCAAACTACCACACAATTGCACTCATCTCACACGCTGGTAAAGTAATGCTCAAAACTCTCCAAGCCAGACTTCAACAACATGTGAACCATGAACTCCCTGATGTTCAAGCTGGTTTTAGAAAAGGCAGAGGAACCAGATATCAAATTGCCAACCTCTGCCAGATCATGGAAAAAGCAAGAGTCTTCCAGAAAAACATTTATTTCTGCTTTATTGACTATGCCAAAGCCTTTGACTGTATGGATCACAATCAACTGTGGAAAATTCTGAAAGAGATGGAAATAACAGACCACCTAACCTGCCTCTTGAGAAATCTGTATGCAGGTCAGGAAGCAACAGTTAGAACTGGACATGGAACAACAGACTGGTTCCAAATAGGAAAAGGAGTAGGTCAAGGCTGTGTATTGTCACACTGTTTATTTAACTTCTATGCCGAGTACATCATGAGAAATGCTGGACTGGAAGCAACACAAGCTGGAATCCAGAGTGCCGGGAGAAATATCAATAACCTCAGATATGCAGATGACACCATCCTTATGGTAGAAATTTAAGAGGAACTAAAAGCCTCTTGATGAAAGTGAAAGAGGAGAGCGAAAATGTGGCCTAAAGCTCAACATTCAGAAAGCGAAGATCATGGCATCTGGTCCATCTCTTCATGGAAATAGATGGGGAAACAGTGGAAACAGTGTCAGACTTTATTTTTGGGGCACCAAAATCTCTGCAGATGGTGACTGAAGCCATGAAATTAAAAGACGCTTACTCCTTGGAAGAAAAGTTATGACCAACCTAGATAGCATATTCAAAAGCAGAGACATTACTTTGCTGACTAAGGTCCGTCTAGTCAAGGCTATGGTTTTTGCTGTGGTCATGTATGGATGTGAGAGTTGGACTGTGAAGAAGCTGAGTGCCGAAGAATTGATGCTTTTGAACTGTGTGTTGGAGAAGACTCTTGAGAGTCCCTTGGACTGCAAGGAGATTCCAACCAGTCCATTCTGAAGGAGATCAGCCCTGGGATTTCTTTGGAAGGAATGATGCTAAAGCTGAAACTCCAGTACTTTGGCCACCTCATTGAAAGAGTTGACTCATTGGAAAAGACTCTGATGCTGGAGGGATTGGGGGCAGGAGGAGAAGGGACGACTGAGGATGGATGGCTGGATGGCATCACGGACTCGATGGACGTGAGTCTGAGTGAACTCCAGGAGTTGGTGATGGACAGGGAGACCTGGCGTGCCGCGATTCATGGGTCGCAACAGTAGGACACGACTGAGCAACTGAACTGAAAGAAACTAAAGACCTATATATAGAAAACTATAAAACACTGATGAAAGAAATCAAAGAGGAACTGATAGATGGAGAAATATACCATGTTCATGGATCAGGAGAATCAACATAGTGAAAATGAGTATACTACCCAAAGCAATC
>NW_017218994.1:0-11625 GCF_001704415.2 Capra hircus | reverse complement strand
GAAAAATCCAGGAAGTTCTCCCCCCATTTCCGCTGAGGTGTCTCAAGGCTAATCACACCTAACGTCTGGAATTTCTAAAGGGTCCTTCACACCCTTGCTGCAACTTAAGAAGTTCCCGACACACCTGTCTCTACTCGAGGGAAGCCACCAGAGTCCGCCCACATCCACAGGAACCCCGTTTCCGCCTCTTTGCTCGAGAGGAGGGTTCCTTTTCCTGCATGGTCGGGAAAGAATTCCCGGTGTTCCCATAGCATCTCAAGAGGAGGGCCTCTCCACAGGAAAGGCGAGAGGCAACTCCAGGGTCTTGCCACCAATCCGAGAGTCCCGCAGATGTCTCAGTCCATTCCAGGGAAACCTGTATTCCCTGCACTGACTCGACTTTCAAGCCCAGGATCGACTCACACCACGTTGGCACGTGGAACAGCCCTGTGGAAAAGCCTCGTGGGAAAGCCTTGTGGAAAAGCCTCGAGGAAAAGCCACTGATTCCTTGATCCACTCGACGGGAAGCATGACACTGCTGCCCCATCTCGGGAGGAAAGCGCAAGTGCATGCCCCCACTCGAGACGAGGGCTGACTCCCCTAGGGAGACTCCAGAAGTACCCCAAGGTCCATGTCAGCACCTGAGAGGAATCCTCAAGTTCCGGCACCGACTCCACACAAGGTCTATGGCCCCGGCATCGACGGGAGAGGAGGCCCTAGAGGCCCCCGAATTCCTCCCATGTGGACAGGCCTTTCCTGAGGCCACCAGAGCGGGTCCCTGAGGTCCCCGTCGTAAGTCGAGAATAGTTGCCCCAACACGAGAAAATCCAGGAGGTTCTCCCCTGCAGGCGAGATGAGGCCCATTTCCGCTGAGGCGTCTCAAGGTTAATCAGACCTAACCTCTGGAACTTCCAAAGGGTCCTTCACACCCTTGCTGTAACTCAAGAAGTTCCCCGACATACCCGTCTCCACTCGAGAGGAAGTACGAGAGTCCCGCCCAGATCCAGAGGAGCTACGTTTCCGCCTCCTAGATCCAGAGGAGGGATCCTTTCCCTGCGTGTTCGGGAAAGATTTCCCGGCGTTCCTGTCGCATCTCAAGAGGAGGCGCTCTCCAGAGGAAAGGCGAGAGGAACTCAAGGGTCGTGCCACCATTCCAAGAGTCCCCCAGATGTCTCAGTCCATTCCAGGGAAACCTGTTTTCCCTGCACTGCCTCGACTTTCAAGCCGAGGATCGACTCACACCACGGTGGCACGTGGGACAGCCCTGTGGGAAAGCCTCATAGGAAAGCCTCGTGGGAAAGCCTCGTGGGAAAGCCTCGAGGGAAAGCCACTGATCCCATGATCCACGCGACGGGAGGGTGACACTGCTGCTACAACGCGGGAGGAAAGCACACGTGCAAGCCCCCACTGAGAGGAGGACTGACTCCCCTGGGGAGACTCCAGAAGTACCCTAAGATCCATGTCAGCACTGGAGAGGAATCCTCAGGTTCCAGCACCGACTCCACACAAGGTCTTAGGCACCGGCATCGAAGGGAGAGGAATCCCAATAGGCCCCGGAGCTACTCGCATGGGGACTGGCCTTTCCTGAGGCCACCAGAGCGGGTCCCTGAGGTCCCCGTCTTAAGTCGAGAGCACCTGCAGCAACTCGAGAAAATCCAGGAGGTTCTCCCCTCCAGGCGAGATGAGCCCCATTTCCGCTGAGGCGTCTCGAGGCTAATCACACCTAACCTCTGGAACTTCCAAAGGGTCCTTCACACGCTTGCTGCAACTCAAGAAGTTCCCCGATATACCAGTCTCCACTCGAGAGGAAGCATGAGGGTCCCGCCCACATCCAGAGGAGCCTGGTTTCCACCTCGTCGCTTGAGATTAGGGATTCTTTTCCTGCTTCGTCTGGAAAGAATTCCCGGCTTTCCCGTCGCATCTCAAGAAGAGGCGCTCTCAACAGGAAAGGCGAGAGAAACCCCAGTGTCGTGCCACAATTCCAAGGGACCCCAGATGTCTCAGTCCATTCCAGAGGAACTTGTTTTCCCTCCACTGCCTCTACTTTCACTCCGAGGATATACTCACTCCACCATGGCATGTCCCACGTGGGACAGCCCTGTGGGAAAGCCTCGTCGGAAAGCCTCGAGGGAAAGCCACAGATCCCTTGATCCCCGCGACGGGAAGTGTGACACTGCTGCTACAGTTCGTGAGGAAAGCTCACGTGCATGCCCCCACACGAGATGAGCACTGACTCCCCAGGAGAGACTCCAGAAGTACCCCAAGATCCATATCAGCACTGGAGAGGAATCCTCAGGTTCCAGCCTGGACTCCACACAAGGTCTTAGGCCCGACATCGACGGGAGAGGAATCCCGAAAGGCCCCCTTGCAAGTCCATGGCACTGGCCTTTCCTGAGGCCACCAGAGCGGGTCCCTGAGGTTCCCGTCGTAACTCGAGAGACCCTGCCCAACTCTAAGAAAATCCAGGAGGTTCTCCGCTCCAGGCGAGATGAGGCCCATTTCCTCTGAGGCGTCTGAGGCTCATCACACCTAAACTCTGGAAATTCAAAAGGTCCTTGCTGCAACTCAAGAAGTTCCCCGACATACCCGTCTCCACTCGAGAGGAAGCACGAGGGTCCCGGCCACATCCAGGGGAACCCCGTTTCCGCCTGGTAGCTCGAGATGAGGGATCCTATCCTGCTTAGTCAGGAAAGATTTTTCAGCGTTCCCGTGGCCTCTCAAGAGCAAAGGCTCTCAATAGGAAAGGCGAGAGGAACTCCAGGGTCGTACCACCATTCCAAGAGTCCCCCAGATATCTCAGTCCATTTCAGAGGAACCTGTTTTCCCCGCAATGCCTCGAATTTCACGCCGAGGATCCACTCACACCATGGTGGCACGTGGGACAGCCCTGTGGGAAAGCCTCGTGGGAAAGCCACAGATCCCTTGATCCCCGCGAAGGGAAGCGTGACACATCTGCTACACTGTCCCTGAGGTCACGTTGGTATGTTGAGAGCACCTGCCCCAACTCGAGAAAATCCATAGAGAGGGCCCCATGCTCGCTGGGAAAGGCAGAGTCACATCCACAGTCTGTTCTACCCCTTTTGCCCTGTAGGAGAGCTCAGTGAGCCTAGGTCTGTCAGGAAAATTCTTGGCTCCTATGGGGACACACTCCTGTGTGTTAACCTGCATATCGGACCTAGGGGCCACAGGGCGCCTGTTCCTCTCGGGGGGGACCCTGAAAGTGGTGCGGCCCAGCAACAGCCTGAACATCCATCCGATTGCTCTTTTCTTCCTTCTGATAGAGCTAGCTTTGCTTCTCGCTTTGGCATTTCGGAAGCCAGGGGGAGCCCCACCGCTGTTGTCCTGGGGTCTATTGGAGGTACCAGGTCTATTGGACCCCAGCATGGCACCCCGACCCCCTCAGACACACTCCCGCAGCCTCCTTCCCCATGGGCAGGACTGTTCTGACCTAGGAATGTGTTCCCAAGGCTCAGAAAATGCAGGGAGACACACGGCCCTGACTCTGGAACTGAGGCCGTTGGAGCAGGCCCTGGAGGTCTGACGTCTGAGACGCCAAACACTTGCTGCAAGATACAGGTGTGAAAACACACTCTCTGGGGCTGCCTTTCCTTCCTCCAAGGAAGAGAGCTTTTCCAGTCTCCTCCGTGCTGAGTCTTACAAGGCTGGAAAGGTCTGGCTTCGAGGGCATTTCTCAGCGGCAATGGCCCCTGAGGCCCTGCACCCAGGGAGGGATCCTACCCTCCCAGGGGAAGTCAAAGCAACCTCCAAACAGCTGTTCTCTCATGTTTCCTCTGCAGGAGGGAGCTAGTGAGCCCAGGTCTGTCTGGAACGTTCTTGGATCCTGCGGGGAAATCATCCTGGGAGCCCACCTGGATACCAGTCGTAGGGGCTAAAATTCGCATTTTCCTTCCTTGGAGCCCTAACGCAGTACAGCCTAGCAACTGCTTGAAAATCCATCCTGTTGCTGTTTTCTTCCCTCTGACAGAGCGAGCTTTGCTCCCCATTTGGGGATTTCAGAAGCAAGGGTGGTGGCCTGCAACTCCTTGCCTGGGGTCCATTGGAGGTGCAAGGTGCCCTAGACCAGGTGACCCCAGCATGACACCTGGCCCCCTCAGACACACTCCCGCAGCCTGCTTCCCCATGGGCAGGACTGCTCTCACCTAGGAATGTGTTTGCAAGGCCAGGAAACTGCAGGGAGACACAAGGCCCTGATTCTGGAATTGAGTCTGTTGGAACAGGCCTGCAGGTCTTCTGTCTAACAAGCCAAACACTTGCTGCAAGATACAGGCCTGAAAACACACTCTTGGGCTGCCTTTCCTTCCTCCAAGGAAGAGAGTTTTCTCAGCCTCCTGTGGGCTGAGAGTCACACAGGGCTGAAAAGCACTTGCTGGGAGATTATTTTTCATTGGCCATGGCCCCTGAGGCCCTGTGCTCAGGGAGGGCTCCCTCCCTCCCAGGGAAAGTCAAAGGAAGCTCCAAATGGCTGTTCAATCATGTTTCTGAGAGAGTCATTGCCAAGGCAGGTTTATAAGAAGTTCAAGGGTCCCCAAGGAGAGAGGGGTCTAGAATTCTCAAGGAGGAAGGAAGGACAAACTGTTTTTCCCTCTACATTCCTTAGGATTATATAACAATCATGCATCCTTCTTGAGGACGGTCTCTGGAAAAAACCTTCTGGCTAATCCTGTTATCTTAAAATGTCAATTATGGGAGTAGGTCTAGTGAGTCTTTACAACCTCCAGACATTCTTTTGTTCGTTGTCATAACTTATTGGAGAGTATATAACTCCATTACTAACACTAGCAAGGGGTATGCTTTCTGCCCCTTGTGATGTCTCTGTCAGAAGCTTTCTCTATCTCCTTTATCCTTTAATAAAACTCTATTGCACAAAAGCTCTGAGCAATCAAGCCTCGTCTTGGGCCCTGGATTGAATTCTTCTCCTCCATAAGCCAAGAATCCCAGCATCTTTTCGTGGTTCAGCAACAATATTTCATTTCCTCTGCAGGAGAGAGCTAGTGAGCCTAGGTCTGTCTGGAACATTCTTGAATCCTATGGGGAAAATATCCTGTGCACACATCTGGATACTGGGCCTAGAGGCCAAAATTCGCATTTCTTTCCCGGGGAGCCCCTAACGTGGTGTGACTTAGCAACTGCTTGAAAATCCATCCCATTGCTGTTTTCCTCCTTCTGACAGAGCTAGCTTTGTTCCCTGCTTTGGGATGTCTCAACCGAAGGGCTGGTCCATAGCTACTCGCCTGGGGCCCCATTGGATGTGCAAGGTACCCTCGACTAGGTGACCCTAGCATGGCACTCAGCCCGCTCAGACACACTCCCGAGGCTTCTTTCTCATGGGAAGCACTGCTCCAACCTAGGAATGTGTCTGCAATGCTTGGAAAGTGCAGTGAGACACACAGCCCTGACTCTGCAATTGAGGCCCTCAGAGCAAGCCTGCAGCTCTGATGTCTGAGAAGCAAAACACTTGCTGCAAAGAGAGGCCTGAAAACACACTCTCTGTGGATGACTTTCCTTCCTCTAAGGGAAGATAGTTTTCCCCAGTCTCCTGCTCCTGAATGTCACACAGCTGGAATGCGCTTGCTTGGAGGTCGTGATTCAGTGGCAATGACCCCTGAGGCCCTTTGCCCAGGAGGGCTCCCACACTCACAGGCAAATCAAAGCAACTTCCAAGTGAGTCAGCTCTTCACATCAAGTGGCCAAAGTATTGGGGTTTCAGGTTCAGTATTAGTCCTTCCAATGTATATTCAGACCTGATTTCCTTTAGGATGGAGTGGTTGCGTCTCCTTGTAGTCTAAGCGACCTACAAGCATCTTCTCCAACACCACAGTTCAAAAGCATCCAATTTTCAGCTGTCACTTTCTTTATAGTACATCTTTCATATCCATCCATGACATATGGAAAAACCATAGCCTTGACTGGATGGATCTTTGTTGGCAAAGCAACGTCTCGGCTTTTTAATATGCTGTCTAGTTTGGTCATCACTTTTCTTCCAAGTCATAAATACGTTTTAAGTTCATGGAGGCAGACATCACCTGCAGTGATTTCCAAGCCCCCCCAAAATAGTCTGCTGCTGTTTCCAATGTTTTCCCATCTATTTGCCATGAAGTGATGAGACTGGATGCAATGATTTTAGTTTTCTGAATGCTGAGCTTTAAGCTAACTTTTTCACTCTCCTCTTTCACTTTCATCAGGAGACTCTTTAGTTCTTCTTCACTTTCTGCCATAAGGGTGGTGTCATCTGCATATCTGAGATTCTTGATATTTCTCCCAGCAATCTGGATTCCAGCGTGTGCTTCCTCCAGCCCAGTGTTTCTCATGATGTACTCTGCATATAAGTTAAATAAGCAGGGGTGACAATACACTGCCTTGACATATTCCTTTTCCTATTTAGAACCAGTCTGTTGTTCCATGTCCAGTTCGAACTGTTTCTTCCTGACCTGCATACAGGTTTCTCAAGAGACAGGTCAGGTGGTCTGGTATTCCCATCTCTTTCAGAATTTTTCCCAGTTTATTGTGATCCACACAGTCAAAGGCTTTGGCATAGTCAATAAAGCAGAAAGAGAGTTTTTTTTTTTTTTTTTCTGGAACTCTCTTGCTTTTTGAATGATCCAGTGGATGTTGGCAGTTTGATCTCTGGTTTCTCTGCATGTTTTAAATCCCTCTTGAACATTTGGAAGTTCACAGTTCATGTGAACTTGGGAGAATTTTGAGCATTACTTTACTAGTGTGTGAGATGAGTGCAATTGTGCAGCAGCTTGAATATTCTTTGTCATTGCCTTTCTTTGGGATTGGAATGAAAACTGACCTAATGACTAGATGTTTTCAATTGCATATGCTGAAAGAACTGGCTGTGCAGTTTGAAGAAAAAAAAATCATTTTAACCCATTTTCTCTGAAGTGCAAGGCATATCATGGCCATCCCTGAATCATAAAGTCATCTTTTCTTTATGTAGTCATAGTTTCATGCCTAAATTATAGGCCAACTCGTGCTCAAATGGACTCTGATGTCAGGGGCAGATCAACTAATAAAAAGCTTGGATTGTCCCTCTGGAGGAAAAGTGAGATCTTGGTCCACGAGAAGAATCTGAAGGGTTAAGGGAACTTGCCAAGAGTGGGGAAAGCTTAGTCCATCCTACATGTACCAAAATCTTAAATAATTCTTCTTTACTTTACCGAAGTAAAAAAACAGATGATGAAAACAATTATAAATCAATGAAAGGTAAAGAAAATCCATAGTCTGTTATCAAAAATTGCATTCTAAGAAAACTTTGTTCTCTTAACCTAGAGAGGAGACTAAATTCCATCTGGTACCAGCTTACCAGAAGACAAACAAACAAAACAAACAAATTATCGGTAAGCTTAAAAAAAGATATTTCCATATATCTTGAAGTAGCAGTATTTCTGCAAAGGCATCCGTGTTGAAACCATAGAGGACATGGTTAAAACCTGATTAAATAGAAATTGACAATGTAATCTGGTCACTGCTGCGACTTGAAATGCTTTAATATGATAACTGGAATTATAACTGACAGCATTTGACCAGGACATATCAGATTTTCACGATGGATGTCAGATAATTTCTAGGATATCTATATTAGGAACTGAAAGGAATCTTTTGAACCTAGGGAAAGAAAACAACAGTCTCAAAGGCCCTTGCTGAATGCATCTATCAGCAAGGAATGTCTTTGCAAGGATCGGCAAAGTGAAGGGAAAAGTACACCGACCGTGCCTCCTGCAACTTTGGTCCTCTGAGCAGATCTGGAGGTCTCCCTTTGTATAAGCTAACCTGTTCCTTCCAAATAGAGGTTTGCAACACAAAACAAAGTGGCCGCCTATTCTTCCCCGAAGAGGCTCTCTTTCCCCACATCCTGCGAACTCCCTTTCCCAGCCTCCTGGAAAAGCGCTTCTTGCAGTTCCATTTCAGAAAATCCTATGGACGGAGAAGCCTGGTAGCTGCAGTCCGTGGGTTCGCTGAGGGTCGGACACGACTGAGCGATCTGCACTTTCATTTTCACTTTCATGCATTGGAGAAGGCAATGGCAACCCACTTACTGTTCTTGCCTGGAGAATCCCAGGGACGGGGGAGCCTAGTGGGCTACCGTCTATGGCGTCGCACAGAGTCGAACACGACTGAAGCAACTTAGCAGCAGCAGCAGCAAGCAGTTCCTTTCTTAGGGGCAGTTATCCCTGAGATTGGAACCTGGAAAGGCAGAGCCACCTCCACACACACGTTTTTCTGTCCCCTTTCCTCTGGAGGAGAGCTCTAGTGAGCCTAGGTCTGTCAGGAAAATTCTTGGCTTTGACGGATCCCACCCAGTGTGTGAACCTGCATACCCGACCTAGGGGCCACAGGCACCTGTTTTGCTGAGTGGGTCCTGGAGGGGTGCAGCATAGCAAGAGCTTAAAAAATCCATCCAATTTGTCTTTTTTTTTTTTTTACCTCGGGAGAGAACGAGTTTGCTCCACCTCCACCCTTTGGCAGTGTGGAGGGAAAGAGGGCACCACCCTCTCCCACAGGGACATAGGGCCTAACCAGGAGAGAAAGGCCCCTTGAGGAGCTGAGCCCAGGTAGGCAGCCAGTGATGTCAAGCACACTCCCGCTGCTTGCTTCTTCATGGGCACTCCCACGATCTGCTAGGAATGTCTTTGCAAGGATCTCAAAGGGAAGGGAGATACATGGCCCTGTCTCTGGAACTTCAGTCCTCTGAGCAGATCTGGAGGTCTTGAGTTGTATAAGCAAACCTGTTCCTTCCAAATAGAGGCTTGCAAACACACCCCGGTGGTTGCCTCTTCTTCCCCGAAGAAGTCTTTCTTTCCCCACATGCTGCGAACTCCCTGTCCCAACCTCCAAGAATAGCGCTTCTTGCCATTCCTTTCTTAGAGGCAGTTATCCCTGAGCTTGGGGCCGTAGGGAGTAGCCCCACACTCACAGGGAAAGGCAAAGACTCCTCCATACATCTCCTCTATCCCCTTTGCTCTGGAGGAGAGCTCTAGTGAGCCTAGGTCTTTCAGGAAAATTCTTGGCTTGGACAGGATCTCACCCTGTTTGTGAACCTGCATACCCAACCAGGGGCCACAGAGCACCTGTTTCAGTAAAGTGGGCCCTGAAAGGGTGCAGCCTAGCAAGAGCTTGAAAATCCATTCAATTGCTGTTTTTGTACCTCTGACAGAGCGAGCTTGGCTCCACCCTTTGGCAGTGAGGAGAAAAGAGGCATGACACCCTCCCCAAGGGGACATGGGGCCTACTTCGAGAGGAAAGGCCCCTTGTGGAGCTGAGGCCAGGAAGGCACACAGTCGTGTCAAACACACTCCCACTGCTTGCTTCTTCAGGGGCACTCCGCTATCAGCTAGGAATGTCTTTGCAATGATCACAAAGGGAAGGGGAGATACAGGGCCCTGCTTCTGGACCTCCGGTGCTCTGAGCAAATCTCGAGTCTCCCGTTGTTGGTCAAGGTCAAGGTCAAGGTTCAAGTTCAAGTTCAAGGTCAAGGTCAAGTTCAAGTTCAAGTTCAAGCTCAAGATCAAGTTGAAGTTCAAGTTCAAGTCAAGGTTCAAGTCAAGGTCAAGGTCAAGTTCAAGTTCAAGTTCAAGTTCAAGTCAAGTCAAGTTCAAGTCAAAGTTCAAGTTGAAGTTCAAGTCAAGTTCAAGTTCAGTTCAAGTTCAAGTTCAAAAGGTCAAGTTCAAGTTCAATGTCAAGGTCAAGATCAAGTTCAAGGTCAAGTTCAAGTTCAAAGTCAATCAAGGTCAAGTCAAGTTCAAGTTCAAGTCAAGTTCAAGTTCAAAGTCAAGTTCAAGTTCAAGTTCAAGGTCAAGTTCAAGTTCAAGTTCAAGTTCAAGTTCAAGTTCAAGTTCAAGGTCAAGTCAAGCAAGTTCAAGTTCAAGTTCAAAGGTCAAGGTCAAGGTCAAGTTCAAGTTCAAGGGCAGGGCAAGGCAAGCCCAAGACCAAGGCAAGGGCAACGGCAACGCCAAGGGCAAGGCCAAGGCCCAGGCCAAGGCAAAGGCCAAGGCCACCAAAGCGACGCCCAAACCCCGTAACGCCTGACAAAAGGCAGAAGCCACTAGGCCCCTGTGCAGAGGAAGCCACTGAAGGCAGCAAGGCCACAGAGCTCCCCGACTCCCATTCCCACATGAAGATGTGAGGATAAAGGGCCTCATCCCAGCAAAGCACCCGCTCCACCACCCCCCAACCCCGGCCCCCGCCCCCGCAGCACGCCCCCTTAAACAACACTGTCTTCCCAGAAAAGAGAACGGAGAAGCCATGTGTGTGCCAAAGGAGCAAGATGAACGAACGATGCCACGCCCTCCGAATTTGGGCACACCTGACGCCTCGGAACCCCGGGCCTGGCCGATGGGTCCCAGCCGTTCTCGGGTGGGAGGGGGTCAACACATTGGCCGAGAGCCCTTGCCCAGGCCACCCGCAAATCCCCTGAGATGTGATCCGACCACAGGGACCGAGGGCAAACGTACCGCTTGAGGTGCTGGAGGAGCCGGAGGAAGCCATGGTGGAGAGGCACACGGGCACGCTGCAGAGAGTGCTGAGACCCAGCAGCTCAGGACTCTGGAGAACGGGAGGCGTCTCCGCCACCATTGACGTCAATAGGGTTTGGGTGGGTAGATGGAGGGGGCCATCATTCCAAGAGTCCCCCAGATGTCTCAGTCCATTTCAGAGGAACCCATTTTCCCAGCACTGCCTCGACTTTCACGCCGAGGATCCACTCACACCATGGTGGCATGTGGACAGCCCTGTGAGAAAGCCTCGAGGGAAAGCCACAGATCCCTTGATCCCCGCGACGGGAAGCGTGACACATCTGCTACACTGTCCCTGAGGTCACGGTCGTATGTCGAGAGTTCCTGCCGCAACTTGAGAAAATCCAGGAGGTTCCCTGCTCCAGTCGAGATGAGGCCCATTTTCTGCGGCGTCTCGAGAGTAATCACACCTAAACTCTGGAACTTCCAAAGTGTCCTAAACACTCTTGCTAAAACTCAAGAAGTTCCCCGACATACCCGTCTCCACTCCAGAGGAAGCACGAGGGTCCGGCCACCGCCAGAGGAGCTCCGTTTCCGCCTCCAAGCTCGAGATGAGGGATCATTCCCTGCTTCCTCGGGAAAGAATTCCCGACGTTTCGACGCATCTCAAGAGGAGGCGCGCTGCACAGGAAAGGCGAGAGAAACTCATGGGTCGTGCCACCATTCCAAGAGTCCACCAGATGTCTCAGTCCATTCCAGAGGATCCTGTTTTCCCTGCACTGCTTCGACTTTCATGCCGAGGATCGACTCACACCACGGTGGCACGTGTGACAACCCTGTGGGAAAGCCTCGTGGGAAAAGCCTCGAGGGAAAGCCACAGATCCCTTAATCCACGCGACGGGGAAGCGTGACACTGCTGCTACAGCACGGGAGGAAAGCGCACGTGCATGCCCCTACTCGAGACGAGAACTGACTCCCCTGGGGAGACTCCAGAAATACCCCAAGATGCATGTCAGCCCTGGAGAGGAATCCTCAGGTTTCTGGCCCCGACTCCACACAAGGTCTTAGGCCCTGGCATCGACGGAAGAGGAATAGCAACCCAGGACCTCCGGCAACTCGCATGGGACTGGCCTTTCCTGAGGTCACCAGAGCGGGTCCATGAGGTCCC
>NW_017218993.1:0-11627 GCF_001704415.2 Capra hircus | reverse complement strand
CGTCGTCGTGAAAGAATTCCCGGCGTTGTGTCGCATCTCAAGGAGGCCTCTCTAGCAGAAAGCCGAGAGGAACTCCAGGGTCATGCCACCATTCCCAGAGTCCCCAGATGTCTCAGTCTATTCAGGGAAACCTGTTTTCGCTGCACTGCCTCGACTTTCAAGCCGAGGATCAACTCACACCATGGTGGCACGGGGGAAAAACCCTGTGGGAAAGCCTCGTGGGAAAGCTCATGGGAAACCTCGAGGGAAAGCCACAGATCCCTTGATCCAAGCGAAGGGAAGCGTGACACTGCTGCTAAAGCTCGGAGGAAAGCGCACGTTGCATGCCCACACTCGAGACGAGGACTGGCTCCCCTGGGGAGACTCCAGAAGTACCGCCAAGGTCCATGTCAGCCCTGGAGAGGAATCCTCAGGTTCCGGCACCGACTCCAACGCAAGGGCTTAGGCCCCGGCATGGGGAGAGGAATCCCGAGAGGCCCCCGAGCAACTCGTATGGGGACCTGCCTTTCCTGAGGCCACCAGAGCGGGTTCCTGATGTCCCCGTCGTTAGTCAAGAGCACCTGCCGCAACTCGAGAAAATCCAGGAGGTTCTCCCTTCCAGGCGAGATGAGGCCCATTTCCGCTGAGGCGTCTCGAAGGCTAATCACACCAAACCTGGAACTTCAAAGGGTCCTTCACACCCTTGCTGCAACTCAAGAAGTTCGCTGACATACCCGTCTCCACTCGAGAGGAAGCACGAGAGTCCCGCCCACATCTAGAGAACCCCGTTTCCGCCTCCTAGCTCGAGAGGAGGGATCCTTTCCCTGCATGGTCTGGAAAGAATTCCCGGCGTTCCCGTCGCATCTCAAGAGAGGCGCTCTCCACAGGAAAGGCGAGCGGGAACTCCCAGGGTCGTGCAACCATTCCCAGAGTCCCCCAGATGTCTCAGTCCATTCCAGGGAAACTTTTTTTCCTACACTGCCTCGACTTTCAGGACGAGGATCGACTCACACCACGGTGGCACGTGGGACAGCCCTTTGGGAAAGCCTCGAGGGAAAGCCACAGATCCTTGATCCACGCGAAGGGAACCATGACACTGCTGCTGCAGCTCGGGAGGAAAGCGCACGTGCATGCTCCGCACTCGAGACAAGGACTGACTCCCTGGGGAGACTCCAGAAGTACTCCAAAATCCATGTCAGCACTGGAGAGGAAACCTCAGGTTCCGGCACCGACTCCACACAAGTTCTTAGGCCCCGGCACCGACGGGAGAGGAATCCCGAGAGGTCCCGTGCAACTTGCATGGGGACTGGCCTTTCCTGAGGCCACAGAGAGGGTCCCTGAGGGCCCCGTCGTAGGTCGAGAGCACCTGCCGCAACTTGAATAAATCCAGGAGGTTCTCCCTTTCAGGCGAGATGAGGACCATTTCTGCTGAGACGTCTCGAGGCTAATCACACCTAACCTCTGGAAGTTACAAAAGCGTCCTTCACACTCTTTCTGCAACTCAAGAAGTTCCCCGACATACCCGTTTCGCACTCGAGAGGAAGCACGAGTGTCCCGCCCACATCCAGATGAGCCGCCCGTTTCCGCCTCATAGCTCAACAGGAGGGATCCATTCCCTGCGTGTCGGGGAAAGAATTCCCGGCGTTCCCGTCACATCTCAAGAGGAGCGCTCTCCACAGGAAAGGCGAGAGGTACTCCAGGGTCGTGCCACCATTCCCAGATCCCCCAGATATCTCAGTCCATTCCACGGAAGCCTGTTTTCCCGGCACTGACTCAACTTTCAAGACGAGGATCGACTGACACCACGGTGGCACGTGGGACATCACCTTGGGAAAGCGTCATGGGAAAGCCTGGTGGGAAAGCGTCGTGGGAAAGCCTCGCTTAAAGCCTCGAGGGAAAGCCACTGATCCTAGGATACACGGGAAGGGAAGCGTGACACTGCTGCTACAGTTCGGAGGAAAGTGCACGTGCATGCCCCCACTCGAGACGAGGACTGACTCCCCCTGGGGAGACTCCAGAAGTACCCCAAGATCCATGTCAGAACTGGAGAGGAATTCTCAGTTTCCGACACCGACTCCACACAAGGTCTTAGGCCCTGGCATCGATGGGAGAGGAATCCCGAGAGGACCCCGAGTAAATCGCATGGGGACTGGCCTTTCCTGAGGCCACCAGAGCGGGTCCCTGAGGTCCCCGTAGTAATTCGAGAGCACCTGCCGCAACTTGAGAAAATCAGGAGGTTCTCCCTTCTTGGCGAGATGAGGCGCCATTTCCACTGAGTTCTCTCACGGCTAATCAACACCTAACCTCTGGAACTTCCAAAGGGTCCTTCACACCTTTTCTGCAATTCAAGCAGATCACCAACATACCAGTCTCCACTCGAGAGGAAGAACGAGAGTCCCGCCAATCCAGAGGAGCCCCGTTTCCGACTCCTAGCTCGAGAGGAGGGATCCTTTCCCTGCGTGGTCGGGAAAGAATTCCCGGCGTTCCCATCGCATCTCAAGAGGGGCGCTCTCCACAGGGAAGGCGAGAGGAACTCCAGGGTCGTGCCACCATTCCAGAGTCCCACAGATGTCTTAGTCCATTCCAGGGAAACCTGTTTTCCCTGCACTGCCTCGACTTTCAAGAAGAGGTTCGACTCACACCAAGGTGGCAGGTGGGACAGTCCTGTGGGAAAGCGTCGTGGGAAAGCGTCGTGGGAAAGCCTCGAGGGAAAGCCACAGATCCCTTGATCCTCGCGAAGGGAAGCTCAACACTGCTGCTACAGCTCGGAGGAAAGCTCACGTGCATGCCCCGACTCGAGACGAGGACTGACTCCCCTGGGGAGACTCCAGAAATACCCCAAGATACATGTCAGCACTGGAGAGGAATCCTCAGGTTTTGGCACAGACTCCACACAAGATCTTAGGTCCCGGCATCGACGGGAGACGAATCCCGAGAGACCCATGAGCAACTCGCATGGGGACTTCCCTTTCGTGAGGCCACAAGAGGGGGTCCCTGATGTCACCGTCGTAAGTCGAGAGCATCTGCTGCAACTCGAGAAAATCCAGGAGGTTCTCCTCTCCTGGCGAGATGAGGCCCATTTCCGCTGAGGGGTCTCGAGGCTAATCACACCTAAACTCTGGAACTTCCAAAGGGTCATTCACACACCCTTGCTGCAACTCAAGAAGTTCCCAACATGCTCGTCTCCACTCGACAGGAAGCACGAGAGTCCCGCCCACATCCAGAGGAGACCAGTTTCCGCCTCCTAGCTAGAGAGGAGGGATACTTTCCCTGCGTGGTCGGAAAAAGAATTCCCGCTTTCCCGTCGCATCTCAAGTGGAGGCGCTCTCCACAGGAAAGGCGAGAGGAACTCCAGGGTCGTGCCACATTCCAGAGTCCCAGATGTCTCAGTCCATTCCAGGGAAACCTGTTTTCCCTGCACTGCCTCGACTTTCAAGCCGAGTATCGACTCACACCACGGTGGCACGTGGGACAGCCCTGTGGGAAAGCTGCCGGGAGCCAGTGTGAGGAATCCCGCCCGTGACAAGGTCATGAGGAAGGAAGCTGACATTCGCAAGGCGTGCTCAGACTTCAGGGACCCCTCTGGAAATTCCTAAGCATGTACCCCAACAAAAAATCTGCCGGCTTTTGTGCTCTGCTTTTCCACTCTTCTGACATTTTCTGGAAAAAGTCAATTCAGGGTTTCAGTCTTCTGCATTTGAAAGAGTGTTTCAATCTAAAAACCCCTCCGATGGCTTTCTAGCCTGCCTGCAGGACTCTGCGAGTGTGATTGTTTGAGGCCTCCTGACTGCAGGAGGCACAGGAAGCTTAAAACATCCTAGGAATGTAGGGGCTTCCGAAGAGTCAAAATCTTTAGAATAGGACTGATTAAAAGTTTCATTTGTTGAGTCAATGCTTGCTGCCAAATTTTCATATCCTTTATTTTTAGATATAGTTGGTATATAGAAAAACAAGTAGTAGACCTGGTATTAGCAACATTAGATCTTTGAGTTAAGTACCTTCTTTGTTATATCCCACTGCACCTTTGTTCTATAGAGATGTAACTTTAATGCTTTAAGGAGATGCAAATTAAAGAAAAACACTTCGGGGGAAACAAAATCAACATTCATTAAGGAAGAGAGCTAAAAAGTGTTAACAAGCTTCTTGGCCAGAAGATAATGTAAATCACCTGAGACCTTTTGTATACAAAATGATGTATAGAAAGAGTCTGGGCTGCGAACGCTACATAATTCTGTGTTACCCGTTGATCTCCATGTTTTATCAAAAGTATAAAAGGCCTTCTGAACAATAAAGGATCGGACCAGTTTCTCGAACTAGTCTCTCGGCCTGGTTTCTTGGGACTCTGGCTCCCCCCATGTCTCTCTCTCTCCTCTTCTCTCCCCTTCCCTCTCTCTGCTCTTTACTTTAACTTCAGGCTGAATCTCCATCTGGGGCGCAGAGGCTCGCCAGGTCTACTTACTTGCCCCGGCTGTTAAGACCCCGCACGAAAGGGAGCTTAAGGCGAGGCACCCTTAGATATTCAAGCGGGGCGCCGGTGGCCCAACGTAGATGGTGCAGATTCCTTGTCTGGAATTTTATTGGCCTTCCGCGTAAACCAAGCTATTCAGCCCTCTTCCTCCACTTAATCTTCTTATTACACTATAGTTTCTTAATCTAATCTTACATTAATAAACAAACAAGTCTTTCCACGCCAACGCCGTCCACCCTTCGAATTCCCTGGATCCACCGGGCCAGGACCCGGCAAGTGGCGCCCGGAACAGGCTATTCGAAGGTAGGTTCCTCGGAGCAAAAGCTCCCCCCGGAGCACTCTCTGCTGCTCCCCCCGGAGCCCTCTCCGTTGCTCCCCCCCGGAGCACTCTCTGTTGCTCCCCCCGGAGTGACTTAATCACTCCCCCCGGAGTACTTTCGGGTACTCCCCCAGTGTTGAGTGTTCGGGACGGCTAGGACCCCACTCAGGGTGCCGCGGACCCCCCTGTAGGATAGACAGGGTGAGGAAGAGTGGGAAGTGTTCAAGGGTTTAAGAGAAACCTGGTGCTCTAGAGGTTGAAAAGAAACCTGCTATCCTAGGGTTAAAAACAAAACCCCCCTCGCCAGAGGTAAAACCTTTTGTTGAGGTAGACTTTTCTATAAGACTTAATTTTCTGACATGGGTAACAGTGAATCAAAAGAAAGACAGCTTTTTATAGGAGTAATCTTGCAGTTACTAACTAAACGAGGAATTAAAGTTAAAAATTCCAATATTCATTCATTTTTTTCCTTTGTACAAGAAACAGTGTCCCTGGTTTCCAGAAGAAGGCACTGTTAACTTAGACACCTGGGAGAGAGTAGGAAAACAGCTAAAAACTTACTATACTTTTGCATGGGCCTGTAAATGCTTTTGCTCTGTAAAATATGATTACAAATGTTCTGGACCCCCTGTCATGAGGCTGTTAGATAGCCTATGGGAGAGGCTATAGCGGTAAATGGTAGTGGGTCTCCACCTTCTATGCAGATCGTATTTTCTGGCCATTGGCAAACAAAAGGAGAGAGACTCCTCTTCCTCCCGAGGAAGGAGGGTGCTTACAGGACGCAGCGGCCGAGCGCCCTGGAGAGCCCCCTCCCCCTCTACACAAACCAAACCTTTAAAAAAGTTATCTTATTTAAGGCGACCACTGCAACCTCTGCTTGCGCCTCCCCAGGGCTTAAGAACTCCCCACTTTATATCCAAAGCCTCCCAGAACATTGCTTAAGTTTGAAAACGATAGTGACAATATTTTTGAGCAAAAGAGCTTTTAAAACAGAGCTTGCTCCTTGCATAAAATCCCCTCAGGAGGGCCTCCACAAAAAAAAAAAAGAAAAAGGAAGAAAAACAGAAAAAAAAATATTCGTAATAAAAAGGACTTTACAAATGCAAAATGTTTCTCTTGAGGCCAAAATAGAACATGTTTTGCCAAAATGTCCTGCTAAACAGACACAACAACCCGTACCAAAACAACCCCAGGTAGCTCAGGCCTAGACCTCAGTTCCACCACTTCAATAATATTAACCCCTGATGTGCCAGTGACTCAGATTCCAATGAGAGTGGCTAGTCCCCTGCCTGAGGACATTGTAAGACTTGTACTGGGGCATAGCTTGCTTTCTTTTCAAGAAATTTCGGTAGTGTCTTGTGTAGTAAATTCTGATTATACTGAAAAAACTGAAGTTTTGATCTCGCCACCTGCTAAAACTGTGCAATTAATAAAAATTAAAAAAAAATAATAGCACAGCTTTTGCTTTTACCTTATTACCAAACAGAAAAACCAGACAAAAAAAGCCCCAGAGGATCTAGATCTAGCTTTTTGGGTGCAAAAAATTGCAGCTTCTAGGCCTTTAAAAGATTTTTTAATTCAAAGATATAAAATGTCATGGCTGTTAGACAATAGACAAGACGTTTCTTACATTGCTGAGAGACTAGCGCAGCTCCTGGCCAACATATACTACTGAAAAGGAGTTAGAAAAAGTGGTATGCAGGATAAAAATGCTATAGAGTAAGAGGTGAGAGAGAGTTTAAAACCTTGGTGAATAGTGAGCTCCCCGTTGCTGGAAGTTTTCAAGCTAAGATTAAATGGTTACTTGTCATCTAAAAGGCTATAGACCAGATTTGGGTTATAAAAAGATCATTAGAAAAGCTTATAAAGATATTGTGTAACACCTCTTTTCTTGCTTCTTATATTTGGGTCTAGTGATATGGTTTTTTTGGATAACAAAAATTACTCCAGAAACGGCCTATGAAAACTATTCTGATTAATGGCAAGTCTATTGTGGGGTTATTAGACACAGGAGCAGACGTTTCTTGCATTTCAGGAAAAGACTGGCCTAGCTCCTGGCCCACCTCCTGGCCCACACATACTACTGAAAATAACTTGGTGGGGATAGGAAGAGCCCCCACAGTAGCCAAAAGTGCAAAAATTTTAGATTGGCAATTTGAGGACACCCGTGGAACTTTCCAACCGTCATGTAGTCCCTTCACTCCCCCTTACCCTGTGGGGAGGGACATGCTATCTCAAATGGGAGTGTTACTTTTTAGCCCTGATGATAAAGTGACCTCTCAGATGGCTGCAGATCGGCTATGATCCATCAAAAGGATTGGGTAAACAACAGACAAGAATAATTGAGCTAATTTGCCCAACTCCTTGCAAGCTATATACTGGATTGGGATATCCAAATTTATAATGAAGGCCATTGTTTTTTGCTGCCTACCCCATTACATGAAAATTTCAAGATCCGGTGTGGTGGAACAGTGGCCTCTGCCTAAGGAAAAATTACTGACATATTAATTAAAAAGATTAATTCAAATATACTGATTTATTAAATTGTTTAATAAAGAACCATCAAAAATTGCACTTCCATATAACAGAGAACAACTTGATGCTTTTCAAATGTTTGATGATTGGCAGATTGCTATAGGAAATTCTTGTGATCAGATCTTGCATCATTTACCCTCACGTGCTTTGTTAATTCAAAAATTAAAAAGAGAGAAATTAAGTATAGTTTTCCCCCATCAGATTTTACAACATGTTTCTCTTTGTAATAAGTTAAATGCTGATTCGTTTGAAACAGTAAAATAAAAAGCCATTAGTAAAGCAAAAAGATCTCCTCCAGATAACAAAAAGATCCCGACCCAAAATTTACTGCGGGTCGAGGAAGTGTTTATATTTTTTTCCACAGGGTGCAGATTCGTCAACTTGGATCCCGGACAGACTGATTCGCCACAAAAGAAAAAGGGAACTTCTCTGCCACCACCACGCGCGGAAACAGCCGCGCACCAAAGCTGCGGGCGGGCCAGCCTGACTGACGGAACCCAGTGCACCGCACTCGCAGCCCATAACAGCGCCAGTGTCAGAGGGCGGGGTGAAGGCCGCTGCTCCTACCGGCAAAAGAGGCAAAGAAACATCAAAGATCCCGGCAGGACTAACAGCTGCTGCAGCACAAACTCCAACCAGAAAATGACTCTATTTACTCTATTTTGGCTTGTCTATCCTCTCCTTATGTTCTTCTTTTCACCAATGATTCCAGAAAACTTAATGTACCTAATGTAGCGACTTGTGAACCATGGATGTTTTCATCTTGTTTAACTCCTCAAAGTAATGTCTGCTCTTCTGTGGTTTTAAAAGATGTCCTATAACCTGTAACAACTTATTGATATGATAATTATGTTCTTGCTGTGTTACAACAACTGTTATTGTTACTACAACAGCAATCATTGACTCAACAAGTGTAAATGCCCAATATGTTAAAAAATCAAGGTTTAGGTATTTTGGAACAGCTCAGATATTAGTTTAGACTTAGGGAAACTTCATAATCAGATTCAGACCTTGGAACACTCCCGATTAGATTTTACCACCGCAGGAGAAGCCAATGACTTTTCCCACACTTTCTCTAACTTCATTTCTGAAGACTGTTCTGTCTACTGTCTATAATCTTGCTCCTCATAATCATACTTCCCTATATTGTCTAGATTCTTCGGCAGAGCATTCGGAATCTCGAGACCGAACTGCACCTGATTTTAAACATAAATAATCAATTATTTAAAATTAAAAAGGGTGAGATGCCGGGAGCCAGAGTGAGGAATCCCGCCCGTGACAAGGTCATGAGGAAGGAAGCTGACATTCGCAAGGCGTGCTCAGACTTCAGGGACCCCCTCTGGAAATTCCTAAGCATGTACCCCAACAAAAATCTGCCGGCTTTTGTGCTCTGCTTTTCCACTCTTTCTGACATTTTCTGGAAAAAGTCAATTCAGGGGTTTTCAGTCTTCTGCATTTGAAAGAGTGTTTCAATCTAAAAACCCCTCCGATGGCTTTCTAGCCTGCCTGCAGGACTCTGCGAGTGTGATTGTTTGAGGCCTCCTGACTGCAGGAGGCACAGGAAGCTTAAAATATCCTAGGAATGTAGGGGCTTCCGAAGAGTCAAAATCTTTAGAATAGGACTGATTAAAAGTTTCATTTGTTGAGTCAATGCTTGCTGCCAAATTTTCATATCCTTTATTTTTAGATATAGTTGGTATATAGAAAAACAAGTAGTAGACCTGGTATTAGCAACATTAGATCTTTGAGTTAAGTACCTTCTTTGTTATATCCCACTGCCCACCTTTGTTCTATAGAGATGTAACTTTAATGCTTTAAGGAGATGCAAATTAAAGAAAAAACACTTCAGGGGAAACAAAATCAACATTCATTAAGGAAGAGAGCTAAAAAGTGTTAACAAGCTTCTTGGCCAGAAGATAATGTAAATCACCTGAGACCTTTTGTATACAAAATGATGTATAGAAAGAGTCTGGGCTGCGAACGCTACATAATTCTGTGTTACCCATTGATCTCCATGTTTTATCAAAAGTATAAAAGGCCTTCTGAACAAATAAAGGATCGGATCAGTTTCTCGAACTAGTCTCTCGGCCTGGTTTCTTGGGACTCTGGCTCCCCCCATGTCTCTCTCTCTCCTCTTCTCTCCCCTTCCCTCTCTCTGCTCTTTACTTTAACTTCAGGCTGAATCTCCATCTGGGGCGCGGAGGCTCGCCAGGTCTACTTACTTGCCCCGGCTGTTAAGACCCGCACCAAAGGGAGCTTAAGGCGAAGCACCCTTAGATATTCAAGCGGGCCGCCGGTGGCCCAACGTAGATGGTGCAAAAATTCCTTGTCTGGAATTTTATTGGCCTTCCGCGTAAACCAAGCTATTCAGCCCTCTTCGTCCACTTAATCTTCTTATTCACACTATAGTTTCTTAATCTAATCTTACATTAATAAAACAAACAAGTCTTTCCACGCCAACGCCGTCCACCCTTCGAATTCCTGGATCCACCGGGGCTGGACCCCGGCAGAAAGCCTCGTGGGAAAGCCTCGTGGGGAAAGCCTCGAGGGAAAGCCACAGATCCCTTGATCCACGCCGAAGGGAAGCATGACACTAGCTGCTACAGCTCGGAAGGAAAAGCGCACGTGCATGCCCCCACTCGAGAGGAGGACTGACTCTACTGGGGAGACTCCAGAAGTCCCCCCAGATCCACGTCAGCACTGGAGAGGAAATACTCAGGTTCCGGCACCCGGCTCCACACAAGATCTTAGGCCCCGGCATCGACGGGAGAGGAATCCCGAGAGGCCCCCGAACAACTCGCTTGGGACTGGCCTTTCCAGAGGCCACCAGAGCGGGTCCCTGAGGTCCCCGTCGTAAGTCGAGAGCACCTGCCCCAACTCGAGAACATCCAGGAGGTTCTCCCCTCCAGGCGAGATGAGGCCCATTTCCGCTGAGGCATCTCGAGGCTAATCACACCTAACCTCTGGAGCTCCCAAAGCGACTTCACACCCTTGCTGCAACTCAAGAAGATCCCCGACATACCCGTCTACACTCGAGAGGAAGCACGAGGAGTCCCGCCCACATCCAGAGGAGCCCCGTTTCCGCCTCCTAGCTCGAGAGGAGGGATCCTTTTCCCTGCGTGGTCGGGAAACAATTCCTGGCGTTTCCGTCGCATCTCAAGAGGAGGCGCTCTCCACAGGAAAGGCGAAAGGAACTCCAGGGTCGTTCCACAATCCAGAGTCCCCAGGATGTCTCAGTCCATTCCAGGGAAACCTGCTTTCCCTGCACTGCCTCCGACTTTCAAGCGAAGATCGACTCACACCACGGTGGCACGTGGGACAGCCCTGTGGGAAAGCCTCGTTGGAAAGCCTCGAGGGAAAAGCCACAGATCCCTTGATCCACGCGAAGGGAAGCGTGACACTGCTGCTACAGCTCGAGAGGAAAGCGCATGTGCATGCCCCCACTCGAGACGAGGACTGACTCACTGGGGAGACTACAGAAGAACCCCAAGATTCATGTCAGCACTGGAGAGGAATGCTAAGGTTCCGGCACCGACTCCACACAAGATCTTATGCCCCGGCATAGACGGGAGAGGAATCCCGAGAGGCCCCCGAGCAACTAGCATGGGGACTGGCCTTTCTGAGGCCACCAGAGCGGGTCCCTGAGGTCCCCGTAGTAAGTCGAGAGCACCTGCTGCACCTCGAGAAATCCAGGAGGTTCTCCCCTCCAGGCGAGATGAGGCCATTTCCGCTGAGGCGTCTCGAGGCTAATCACACCTAACCTCTGGAACTTCCAAAGGGTTCTTCACACCTTGCTGCAACTCAAGAAGTTCCCCGACATACCCGTCTCCACTTGAGAGGAAGCACGAGAGTCCCGCCACATCCAGAGGAGCCCCGTTTCCGAGTCCTAGCCTGAGATGAGGGATCCTTTCCCTGCTTGGTCGGGAAAGAATTCCCGGCGTTCCCGTCGCATCTCAAGAGGAGGCGCTCTCCACAGGAAAGGCGAGAGGAACTCCAGGGTCGTGACACCATTCCCAGAGACAACCAGGTGTCTCAGTCCATTACAGGGAAACCTGTTTTCCCTGCACTGCGTCGACTTTCAAGCGCGAAGATCGACTCACACCACGGTGGCACGTGGGCAGCCCTGTGGGAAAGCCTCGTGGGAAAGCTCGAGGGAAGCCACAGATCCTTGATCCACGCGAAGGGAAGCGTGACACTGCTGCTACAGCTCGGGAGGAAAGCGCACGCACGTGCATGCCCCCACTCGAGACGAGGACTGAGTCTCCTGGGGAGACTCCAGAAGTACCCCAAGATCCATGTCAGCACTGGAGAGGAATCCTCAGGTTC
>NW_017218992.1:0-11627 GCF_001704415.2 Capra hircus | reverse complement strand
AAACAAGTAGTAGACCTGGTATTAGCAACATTAGATCTTTGAGAGTTAAGTACTTTCTTTGTTATATCCCACTGCACCTTTGTTCTATAGAGATGTAACTTTAATGCTTTAAGGAGATGCAGATTAAAAAAAAACACTTCAGGGGAAACAAAATTAACATTCATTAAGGAAGAGAGCCAAAAAGTGTTAACAAGCTCTTGTCCAAAAGATAATGTAAATCACCTGAGACCTTTTGTATACAAAATGATATACGGAAAGAATCTGGGTTGCCAACGCTACATAATTTTGTGTTACCCATTGATCTCCGTGTTTTATCAAAAGTATAAAAGGCCTTCTGAACAATAAAGGATGGGGCCAGTTTCTCGAACTAGTCTCTCGGCCTGGTTTCTTGGACTCTGGCTCCCCCCATGTCTCTCTCTCTCTCTTCTTCTCTCCCCTTCCCTCTCTCTGCTCTTTACTTTAACTTCAGGCTGAATCTCCATCTGGGGCGCGGAGGCTCGCCAGGTCTACTTACTTGCCCCGGCTGTTAAGACCCGCACGAAAGGGAGCTTAAGGCGAGGCACCCTTAGATATTCAATCGGGCGCCGGTGGCCCAACGTAGATGGTGCAAATTCCTTGTCTGGAATTTTATTGTCCTCCGCGTAAACCAAGCTATTCAGCCCTCTTCCTCCATTTAATCTTCTTACTACACTATAGTTTCTTAATCTAATCTTACATTAATAAACAAACAAGTCTTTCCACGCCAACGCCGTCCACGCTTCGAATTCCCTGGATCCACCGGGGCTGGACCCCGGCAGGCACCGACTCAACACAAGGTCTTAGGCCCTGGCATCGATGGGAGAGGAATCCCGAGAGGGCCCCGAGCAACTCGCATGGGGACTGGCCTTTCCTGAGGCCACCAGAGCGGGTCCCAGTGGTCCCCGTCGTAAGGCGAGAGCACGTACCACAACTCGAAAAAATCCAGGAGATTCTCCCCCTCCAGGGGAGATGAGGCCCATTTCCGCTAAGGCGTCTCGACTCTAAACACACCTAACCTCTGGAATTCCAAAGGATCCTTCACACCCTTGCTGCAACTCAAGAAGTTCCCCAACATACCCGGCTCCACTCGAGAGGAAGCACGAGAGTCCCGGCCACATCCAGAGGAGCCCCGTTTCCGCCTCCAAGTTCGAGAGGAGGGATCCTTTTCCTGCGTGGTCGGGAAAGAATTCCCGGCGTTCCCGTCGCATCTCAAGAGGAGGCGCTGTCCACAGGAAAGGCGAGAGGAACTCCAGGGTCGTGCCACCATTCCCAGAGTCCCCCAGATGTCTCAGTCCATTCCAGGGAAACCTGTTTTCCCTGCACTGCCTCGACTTTCAAGCCGAGGATCGACTCACACCACGGTGGCACGTGGGACAGCCCTGTGGGAAAGCCCGTGGGAAAAAGCCTCGAGGGAAAGCCACAGATGCTTTGATCCACTCGAAGGGAAGCGTGACACTGCTGCTTCAGGTCGGGAGGAAAGTACACGTGCATGCCCCACTCGAGACGAGGACTGACTCCCCTGGGGAGACTCCAGAAGTACCCCAAGATCCATGTCAGCACTGGAGAGGAACCCTCACTTTACGGCACCGACTCCACAAAGGTCTTAGGCCCCAGCATCGACGGGAGAGGAATCCCGGGAGTCTCCCCGAGCAACTCGCATGGGGACTGTCCTTTCCTGAGGCCACCAGAGCGGGTCCCTGAGGTCCCCGTCGTAGGTCGAGAGCACCAGCAGCAACTTGAGAAAATCCAGGAGGTTCTCCCTTCCAGGCGACATGAGGACCATTTCCGCTGAGGTGTCTCAAGGCTAATCACACCTAACCTCTGGAACTTCCAAAGGGTCCTTCACACCCTTGCTGCAACTCAATAAGATCCCCAACATACCCGTCTCCACTCGAGAGGAATCACGAGAGTCCCGCCCACATCCAGAGGAGCCCCGTTTCCGCCTCCTAGCTCGAGAGGAGGGATCCTTTCCCTCAGTGATCGGGAAAGAGTTCCCAGTGTTCCCGGCGCATCTAAAGAGGAGGCGATCTCCACAGGAAAGGCGAGAGGAAATCCAGGGTCGGGCCACCATTCCCAGCGTCCCCCAGATGTCTCAGTCCATTCCAGGGAAACCTGTTTTCCCTGCACTGCCTCGACTTTCAAGCCGAGGATCGACTCACACCATGGTGGCACGTGGGACAGCCCTGTGGGAAAGCCTCGTTGGAAAGCCTGGAAAGCCTCGTGGGAAAGCCTCGAGGGAAAGCCACAGTTGCTTTGATCAACCGAAGGGAAGTGAGACACTGCTGCTACAGCTCGGGAGGAAAGCGCACGTGCATGCCCCCACTCGAGACGAGGACTGACTACCCTGAGGAGAGTCCAGAAGTACCCCAAGATCCACGTCAGCCCTGGAGAGGAATCCTCACGTTCCGGCACCGACTCCAAACAAGGTCTTAGGCCCCGGCATCGACGGGAGAGGAATCCTGAGAGGCCCCCGAGCAACTCGCATGGGGACTGGCCTTTCGTGAGGCCACAAGAGGGGGTCCCTGATGTCCCCGTCGTAAGTCGAGAGTACCTGCTGCAACTCGAGAAAATCCAGGAGGTTCTGCTCTCCTGGCGAGATGAGGCCCATTTCCGCTGAGGGGTCTCGAGGCTAATCACACCTAAACTCTGGAACTTCCAAAGGGTAATTCACACCCTTGCTGCAACTCAAGAAGTTCCCCGACAAGCCCGTCTCCACTCGACAGGAAGCACGAGAGTCCCGCCCACATCCAGAGGAGACCCGTTTCCGCCTCCTAGCTAGAGAGGAGGGATACTTTCCCTGCGTGGTCGGGAAAGAATTCCCGGCGTTCCCGTCGCATCTCAAGAGGAGGCGCTCTCCACAGGAAAGGCGAGAGGAACTCCAGGGTCGTGTCACCATTCCCAGAGTCCCCCAGATGTCTCAGTCCATTCCAGGGAAACCTCTTTTCCCTGCACTGCCTCGACTTTCAAGCCGAGGATCGACTCACACCACGGTGGCACGTGGGACAGCCCTGTGGGAAAGCCTCGTGGGAAAGCCTCGAGGGAAAGCCACAGATCCCTTGATCCACGCGAAGGGAAGTGCGACACTGCTGCTACAGCTCGGAAGGAAAGTGCACGTGCATGCCCCCACTTGAGACGAGGACTGACTCCCCTGGGGAGACTCCAGAAGTACCCCAAGATCCATGTCAGCACTGGAGAGGAATCCTCAGGTTCCGGCACTGACTCTACACAAGGTCTTAGGCCCCAGCATCGACGGGAGAGGAATCCCGAGAGGCCCCTGAGCAACTCGCATGGGGACTGGCCTTTCCTGACGCCACCACAGCTGGTCCCTGATGTTCCCATCGTAAGTCGAGAGCACCTGCCGCAACTCGAGAAAATCCAGGAGGTTCTGCCCTCCAGGCGAGATGAGGCCCATTTCCACTGAGGCGTCTCAAGGCTAATCACACCTAACCTCTGGAACTTCCAAAGGGTCCTTCACACCCTTGCTGCAACTCAAGAAGTTCCCTGATATACCCGACTCCACTCGAGAGGAAGCACGAGAGTCCCGCCCACATCCAGAGGAGCCCCGTGTCCGCCTCCTAGCTCGAGAGGAGGGATCCTTTCCCTGCGTGGTCGGGAAAGAATTCCCGGCTTTCCCGTCGCATCTCAAGTGGAGGCGCTCTCCACAGGAAAGGCGAGAGGAACTCCAGGGTCGTGCCACATTCCCAGAGTCCCCCAGATGTCTCAGTCCATTCCAGGGAAACCTGTTTTCCCTGCACTGCCTCGACTTTCAAGCCGAGGATCGACTCACACCACGGTGGCACGTGGGACAGCCCTGTGGGAAAGCTGCCGGGAGCCAGTGTGAGGAATCCCGCCCGTGACAAGGTCATGAGGAAGGAAGCTGACATACGCAAGGCGTGCTCAGACTTCAGGGACCCCTCTGGAAATTCCTAAGCATGTACCCCAACAAAAATCCGCCGGCTTTTGTGCTCTGCTTTTCCACTCTTCTGACATTTTCTGGAAAAAGTCAATTCAGGGTTTCAGTCTTCTGCATTTGAAAGAGTGTTTCAATCTAAAAACCCCTCCGATGGCTTTCTAGCCTGCCTGCAGGACTCTGCGAGTGTGATTGTTTGAGGCCTCCTGACCGCAGAGGCACAGGAAGCTTAAAACATCCTAGGAATGTAGGGGCTTCCGAAGAGTCAAAATCTTTAAAATAGGACTGATTAAAAGTTTCATTTGTTGAGTCAATGCTTGCTGCCAAATTTTCATATCCTTTATTTTTAGATATAGTTGGTATATAGATAAACAAGTAGTAGACCTGGTATTAGCAACATTAGATCTTTGAGTTAAAGTACCTTTCTTTGTTATATCCCACTGCACCTTTGTTCTATAGAGATGTAACTTAATGCTTTAAGGAATGCAAATTAAAGAAAAACACTTCAGGGGAAAAAAATCAACATTCATTAAGGAAGAGAGCTAAAAAGTGTTACAAGCTTCTTGGCCAGAAGATAATGTAAATCACCTGAGACCTTTTGTATACAAATGATGTATAGAAAGAGTCTGGGCTGCGAACGCTACATAATTCTGTGTTACCCGTTGATCTCCATGTTTTATCAAAAGTATAAAAGGCCTTCTGAACAATAAAGGATCGACCAGTTTCTCGAACTAGTCTCTCGGCCTGGTTTCTTGGGACTCTGCTCCCCCCTTGTCTCTCTCTCTCCTCTTCTCTCCTTCCTCTCTCTGCTCTTTACTTTAACTTCAGGCTGAATCTCCATCTGGGGCGCGAGGCTCGCCAGGTCTACTTACTTGCCCCGGCTGTTAAGACCCGCACCAAAGGGAGCTTAAGCGAGGCACCCTTAGATATTCAAGCGGGCGCCGTGGCCCAACGTAGATGGTGCAAATTCCCTTTGTCTGGAATTTTATTGGCCTTCCGCGTAAACCAAGCTATTCAGCCTCTTCTCCACTTAATCTTCTTATTACACTATAGTTTCTTTAATCTAATCTTACATTAATAAACAAACAAGTCTTTCCACGCCAACGCCGTCCACCCTTCGAATTCCTGGATCCACCGGGGCCAGGACCCCGGCAAGTGGCGCCCGGAACAGGCTATTCGAAGATAGGTCCTCGGAGCAAAAGCTCCCCCTGGAGCACTCTCTGCTGCTCCCCCCGGAGCCCTCTCCGTTGCTCCCCCCGGAGCACTCTCTGTTGCTCCCCCCGAGTGACTTAATCACTCCCCCGGAGTACTTTCGGGTACTCCCCAGTGTTGAGTGTTCGGGACGGCTAGGACCCACTCAGAGTGCCGCGGACCCCCTGTAGGATAGACAGGGTGAGGACGAGTGGGAAGTGTTCAGGGTTTAAGAGAACCTGGTGCTCTAGAGGTTGGAAAAGAAACCTGCTATCTTAGGGTTTAAAACAAAACCCCCCTTGGCTAAGGTAAAACCTTTTGTCAGGGCAGACTTTCTATAACTCTTAATTTTCTGACACGGGTAACAATGACTCAAAACAATGACACCTCTTTATACAAGTAATTTTGTAACTGTTAAACAAAAAGACAAATTAAAGATTAAAGGCTAGTGTTATGAGACCAATGTCCTTGGTTTCCAGAAAAGAGATTTAGATACTTGGATAAAGGTAATAAAACAGCTAAAAACTAATTATACTTTGCATGGGCCTGTAAATGCTTTTGCTCTGTAAAATATTATTACAGATGTTCTGGACCCCCGTCATGAGCTGTTAGTTTAGATAGCCTATGGGAGAGACTATAGCAGTGGATCGTAGTGGGTCTCCACCTATTACGCAGATCATATTTCTGCCATTGGCAAACAAAAGGAGAGAGACTGTACTCTTCCTCCCGAGGAAGGAGGGTGCTTATAGGACGCAGCGGCCGAGCGCCCTGGAGAGCCCCCTCCCCTCTACACAAACCAAACCTTTAAAAAAGTTGTCTTATTTAAGGCGACCACTGCAACCTCTGCTTGCGCCTCCCCAGGGCTTAAGAACTCCCCACTTTATATCCAAAGCCTCCCAGAACATTGCTTAAGTTGAAAACGATAGTGACAATATTTTTGAGCAAAAGAGCTTTTAAACAGAGCTTGCTCCTTGTATAAAATCCCCTCAGGAGGGGCCTCACCCAAACAAAAAAAAAAGAAAAAGGAAGAAAAACAGAAAAAAAAAATATTCGTAATAAAAAGGACTTTACAAATGCAAAATGTTCTCTTGAGGCCAAATAGAACATGTTTTGCCAAAATGTCCTGCTAAACAGACACAACACCCGTACAAACAACCCCAGGTAGCTCAGGCCTAGACCTCAGTTCCACCACCTCAATAATATTAACCTCTGATGTGCCAGTGACTCAGATTCCAATGAGAGTGGCTAGTCCCCTGCCTGAGGACATTGTAAGACTTGTACTGGGGCATAGCTTGCTTTCTTTTCAAGAAATTTCGGTAGTGTCTGTGTAGTAAATTCTGATTATACTGAAAAAACTGAAGTTTTGATCTCGCACCTGCATAAAACTGTGGCAATTAATAAAAATTAAAAAAAAAATAATAGCACAGCTTTTGCTTTTACCTTATTACCAAACAGAAAAACCAGACAAAAAAAGCCCCAGAGGATCTAGATCTAGCTTTTGGTGCAAAAAATTGCAGCTTCTAGGCTTTAAAAGATTTTTAATTCAAAGATATAAAATGTCATGGCTGTTAGACAATAGACAAGACGTTTCTTACATTGCTGAGAGACTAGCGCAGCTCCTGGCCAACATATACTACTGAAAAGGAGTTAGAAAAAGTGGTATGCAGGATAAAAATGCTATAGAGTAAGAGGTGAGAGAGAGTTTAAAACCTTGGTGAATAGTGAGCTCCCCGTTGCTGGAAGTATTCAAGCTAAGATTAAATGGTTACTTGTCATCTAAAAGGCTATAGACCAGATTTGGGTTATAAAAAGATCATTAGAAAAGCTCATAAAGATATTGTGTAACACCTCTTTTCTTGCTTCTTATATTTGGGTCTAGTGATATGGTTTTTTGGATAACAAAAATTACTCAGAAACGGCCTATGAAAACTATTCTGATTAATGGCAAGTCTATTGTGGGGTTATTAGACACAGGAGCAGACGTTTCTTGCATTTCAGGAAAAGACTGGCCTAGCTCCTGGCCCACCTCCTGGCCCACACATACTACTGAAAATAACTTGGTGGGGATAGGAAGAGCCCCCACAGTAGCCAAAAGTGCAAAAATTTTAGATTGGCAATTTGAGGACACCCGTGGAACTTTCCAACCGTATGTAGTCCCTTCACTCCCCCTTACCCTGTGGGGGAGGGACATGCTATCTCAAATGGGAGTGTTACTTTTTAGCCCTGATGATAAAGTGACCTCTCAGATGCTGCAGATCGGCTATGATCCATCAAAAGGATTGGGTAAACAACAGACAAGAATAATTGAGCTAATTTGCCCAACTCCTCGCAAGCTATATACTGGATTGGGATATCCAAATTTATAATGAAGGCCATTGTTTTTGCTGCCTACCCCATTACATGAAAATCTCAAGATCCGGTGTGGGTGGAACAGTGGCCTCTGCCTAAGGAAAAATTACTGACATATTAATTAAAAAGATTAATTCAAATATACTGATTTATTAAATTGTTTAATAAAGAACCATCAAAAATTGTACTTCCATATAACAGAGAACAACTTGATGCTTTTCAAATGTTTGATGATTGGCAGATTCCTATAGGAAATTCTTGTGATCAGATCTTGCATCATTTACCCTCACGTGCTTTGTTAATTCAAAAATTAAAAAGAGAGAAATTAAGTATAGTTTTCCCCCGTCAGATTTTACAACATGTTCTCTTTGTAATAAGTTAAATGCTGATTCGTTTGAAACAGTAAAATAAAAAGCCATTAGTAAAGCAAAAAGATCTCCTCCAGATAACAAAAAGATCCCGACCCAAAATTTACTGGTCGAGGAAGTGTTTATATTTTTTTCCACAGGGTGCAGATTCGTCAACTTGGATCCCGGACAGACTGATTCGCCACAAAAGAAAAAGGGAACTTCTCTGCCACCACCACCGCGGGAAACAGCCGCGCACCAAAAGCTGCGGGTGGGGCCAGCCTGACTGACGGAACCCAGTGCACCGCACTCGCAGCCCCATAACAGCGCCAGTGTCAGAGGGCGGGGTGAAGGCCGCTGCTCCACCGGCAAAAGAGGCAAAAGAAACATCAAGATCCCGGCGGGACTAACAGCTGCTGCAGCACAAACTCCAACCAGAAAATGACTCTATTTACTCTATTTTGGCTTGTCTATCCTCTCCTTATGTTCTTCTTTTCACCAATGATTCCAGAAAACTTAATGTACCTAATGTAGCGACTTGTGAACCATGGATGTTTTCATCTTGTTTAACTCCTCAAAGTAATGTCTGCTCTTCTGTGGTTTTAAAGATGTCCTATAACTGTAACAACTTATTGATATGATAATTATGTTCTTGCTGTGTTACAACAATTGTTATTGTTACTACAACAGCAATCATTGACTCAACAAGTGTAAATGCCCAATATGTTAAAAATCAAGGTTTAGGTATTTTGGAACAGCTCAGATATTAGTTTAGACTTAGGGAAACATCATAATCAGATTCAGACCTTGGAACACTCCCGATTAGATTTTACCACCGCAGGAGAAGCCAATGACTTTTCCCACACTTTCTCTAACTTCATTTCTGAAGACTGTTCTGTCTACTGTCTATAATCTTGCTCCTCATAATCATACTTCCCTATATTGTCTAGATTCTTCGGCAGAGCATTCGGAATCTCGAGACCGAACTGCACCTGATTTTAAACATAAATAATTAATTATTTAAAATTAAAAAGGGTGAGATGCCGGGAGCCAGTGTGAGGAATCCCGCCCGTGACAAGGTCATGAGGAAGGAAGCTGACATACGCAAGGCATGCTCAGACTTCAGGGACCCCTCTGCAAATTCCTAAGCATGTACCCCAACAAAAATCTGCCGGCTTTTGTGCTCTGCTTTTCCACTCTTCTGACATTTTCTGGAAAAAGTCAATTCAGGGTTTCAGTCTTCTGCATTTGAAGAGTGTTTCAATCTAAAAACCCTCCGATGGCTTCTAGCCTGCCTGCAGGACTCTGCGAGTGTGATTGTTTGAGGCCTCCTGACCGCAGGAGGCACAGGAAGCTTAAAACATCCTAGGAATGTAGGGGCTTCCGAAGAGTCAAAATCTTTAGAATAGGACTGATTAAAAGTTTCATTTGTTGAGTCAATGCTTGCTGCCAATTTTCATATCCTTTATTTTTTAGATATAGTTGGCATATAGAAAAACAAGTAGTAGACCTGGTATTAGCAACATTAGATCTTTGAGTTAAGTACCTTCTTGTTATATCCCACTGCACCTTTGTTCTATAGAGATGTAACTTTAATGCTTTAAGGAGATGCAAATTAAAGAAAAACACTTCAGGGGAAACAAAATCAACATTCATTAAGGAAGAGAGCTAAAAAGTGTTAACAAGCTTCTTGGCCAGAAGATAATGTAAATCACCTGAGACCTTTTGTATACAAAAATGATGTATAGAAAGAGTCTGGGCTGCGAACGCTACATAATTCTGTGTTACCCATTGATCTCGTGTTTTATCAAAAGTATAAAAGGCCTTCTGAACAATAAAGGATCGGACCAGTTTCTCGAACTAGTCTCTCGGCCTGGTTTCTTGGACTCTGGCTCCCCCCATGTCTCTCTCTCTCCTCTTCTCTCCCCTTCCCTCTCTCTGCTCTTTACTTTAACTTCAGGCTGAATCTCCATCTGGGGCGCAGAGGCTCGCCAGGTCTACTTACTTGCCCCGGCTGTTAAGACCCACACGAAAGGGAGCTTAAGGCGAGGCACCCTTAGATATTCAAGCGGGCGCCGGTGGCCCAAGGTAGATGGTGCAAATTCTTGTCTGGAATTTTATTGGCCTTCCGCGTAAACCAAGCTATTCAGCCCTCTTCCTCCACTTAATCTTCTTATTACACTATAGTTTCTTAATCTAATCTTACATTACTAAACAAACAAGTCTTTCCACGCCAACGCCGTTCACACCTTCGAATTCCCTGGATCCACCGGGGCTGGACCCCGGCAGAAAGCCTCGTGGGAAAGCCTCGTGGGAAAGCCTCGAGGGAAAGCCCCTTATCCCTTGGTTCACGCAAAGGGAAGCGTGACACTGCTGCTACAGCTCGGGAGGAAAGCGCCGAGCATGCCCTCAGTCGAGACGAAGACTGACTCCCCTGGGGAGACTACAGAAGTACCCAAGATCCATGTCAGCACTGGAGAGGAATCCTCAGGTTCCGCACTGACTCCACACAAGGTTTTAGGCTACAGCATTGACGGGAGAGGAAACGCCGAGAGGCCCGAGAGGCCCCGAGCAACTCGCAAGGGGACTGGCCTTTCCTGAGGCCAAAAGAGCGGTCCCTGAGGTCCCCGTCGTAAAGTCGAGAGCACCTGCCGCAACTCGAGAAAATCCAGGAGTTCCCCCTCCTGGCGAGATGAGGCCCATTTCAGCTGAGGCGTCTCTAGGCTAATCACACCTAAACTCTGGAACTTCCAAAGGGTCCTTCACACCCTTGCTGCAACTCAAGAAGTTCCCCGACATACGCGACTCACTCGAGAGGAAGCACGAGAGTCCCGCCCACATCCAGAGGAGCCCTGTTCCGCCTCCTAGCTCGAGAGAGGGATCCTTTCCCTGCGTGGTCGGGAAAGAATTCCCCGGCGTTCCCGTCGCATCTCAAGTGGAGGCGCTCTCTACAGGAAAGGCGAGAGAACTCCAGGGTCGTGCCACATTCCCAGAGTCCCCGAGATGTCTCAGTCCATTCCAGGGAAACCTGTTTTCCCAGCACTGCCTCCACTCTCAAGCGAGGATCGACTCCCACCACGGTGGCACGTGGACAGCCCTGTGGAAAGCCTCGTGGGAAAGCCTCTTGGAAAGCCTTAGGGAAAGCCACAGATCCCTTGATCCACGCGAAGGGAAGTGCGACACTGCTGCTACAGCTCGGAAGAAAGCGCACGTGCATGCCCCCACTTGAGACGAGGACTGACTCCACTGGGGAGACTTCAGAAGTACCCCCAGATCCATGTCAGCACTGGAGAGGAATCCTCAGGTTCCGGCACCGGCTCCACACAAGATCTTAAGCCCCGGCATCGACGGGAGAGGAATCCCGAGAGGCCCCCGAGCAACTCGCATGGGGACTGGCCTTTCCTGAGGCCACCAGAGCGGGTCCCTGAGGTCCCCATCGTAAGTCGAGAGCACCTGCCGCAACTCGAGAAAATCCAGGAGGTTCTCCCCTCCAGGCGAGATGAGGTCCATTTCCGCTGAGGCGTCTCCAGGCAAATCACACCTAACATCTGGAACTGCCAAAGGGTCCTTCACACCCTTGCTGCAACTCAAGAAGTTCCCGACATACCCGTCTCCACTCGAGAGGAAGCACGATGGTCCCGCCCACATCCAGAGGAGCCCCGTTTCCGCCTCCTAGCTCGAGAGGAGGGATCCTTTTCTCTGCGTGGTCGGGAAAGAATTCCCGGCGTTCCCGTCGCATCTCAAGAGGAGGCGCTGTCCAAAAAAAAGGCCAGAGGAACTCCAGGGTCGTGCCCCATTCCCAGAGTCCCCCA
>NW_017218991.1:0-11628 GCF_001704415.2 Capra hircus | reverse complement strand
GGGGAACTTCTTGAGTTGCAGCAAGGGTGTGAAGGACCTTTGGAAGTTCTGAGAGTTCCAGAGAAGGTGTGATTAGCCTCGAGACGCCTCATCGCAAATTAGCCTCATCTCGCCTGGAGGGGGGAGAACCTCCTGGATTTTCTCGAGTTGCGGCAGGTGCGCTCGACTTACAACGGGGACCACAGACACCCGCTCCGGTGGCCTCGGAAAGGCCAGTCCCCATGCGAGTTGCTCGGGGCCTCTCCGGATTCCTCTACCGTCGATTCCGGGGCCTAAGACCTTGTGAGTAGTCGGAGCCGGAGCCTGACGATTCCTCTCCTGTGCTGACATGGATCTTGGGGTACTTCTGGAGTCTCCCCAGGAGAGTCAGTCCTCGTCTCGAGTGGGGCATGCACGTGCGCTTTCCTCCCGAGCTGTAGCAACAGTGTCACGCTTCCCTTCGCGTGCATCAAGGGATCTGTGGCTTTCCCTCGAGGCTTTCCAGGAGGCTTTCCCACGAGGCTTTCCCACAGGGCTGTCCCACGTGCCACCGTGATGTGAGTCGATCCTCGCTTGAAAGTCGAGGCAGTGCAGGGAAAACAGGTTTCCCTGGAATGGACTGAGACATCTGGGGGACTCTGGGAATGGTGGCACGACCCTGGAGTTCCTCTCGCCTTTCCTCTGGAGAGCGCCTCCTCTTGAGATTCGACGGGAACGCGGGAATTCTTTCCCGACCACGCAGGGAAAGGATCCCTCCTCTCGAGCTAGGAGGCGGAAACGGGTCCTCTGGATGTGGGCGGGACTCTCGTGCTTCCTCTCGAGTGGAGGCGAGTATGTCGGGGAACTTATTCAGTTGCAGAAAGGGTGTGAAGGACATTTTCGAAGTTCCAGATGTTAGGTGCATTTAGCCTCTAGACGCCTCAGCTAAATGCGCCTCATCTTGCCTGGAGGGGAGAACCTCCTGGATTTTCTCGAATTGCAACAGGTGCTCTCGACTTACGACGGGACCTCAGGCACCCGCTCTGGTGGCCGCAGGAAAGGCCAGTCCCCATGCGAGTTGCTCGGTGGCCTCTCGGGATTCCTCTCCCGTCGATTCCGGGGCCTAAGAACTTGTGTGGGTCGGTCCTGGAACCTGAGGATTCCTCTCCAGTGCTGACATGGATCTTGGGGTACTTCGGAGTCTCCCCAGGGGAGTCAGTCCTCATTCGAGTGGGGGCATTGAAGAGCGCTTTCCTCCTGAGCTGTAGCAGCAGTGTCACATTCCCTTCGCGTGGATCAAGGGATCTGTGGCTTTCCCTGGAAGCTTTCACACGAGGCTTTTCCACGAGGCTTTCCCACAGGGCTGCCCCACGTGCCACCGTGCTGTGAGTCGATCCTCGGCTTGAAAGTCGAGGCAGTGCAGGGAAAACAGGTTTCCCTGGAATGGACTGAGATATCTGGGGTACTCTGGGAATGGTGGCACGACCCTGGAGTTCCTCTCACCTTTCCTGTTGAAAGCGCCTCCTCTTGAGTTGTGACGGGAAGACCGGGAATTCTTTCCCGACCACGCAGGGAAAGGATACCTCCTCTCTAGCTGTGAGGCGGAAACGGGGCTCCTCTGGATGTGGGCGGGACTCTCGTGCTTCCTCTCGAGTGGAGACGGGTATGTCGGGGAACTTCTTGAGTTGCAGCAAGGGTGTGAAGAACCCTTTGGAAGTTCCAGATGGTTTAGGTGTGATTAGCCACGAGACGCCTCCAGCGGAAATGGGCCTCATCTCGCCTGGAGGGGAGAACCTCCTGGATTTTTTCGAGTTGGGACAGGTGATCTCGACTTAAGACGGGGACCTGAGGGACCCGCTCTGGTGGCCTCAGGAAAGGCCATTCCCCATGCGAGTTTCTCGGGGGCCTCTCGGGATTCCTCTCCCGTCGATGCCGGGGGCCTAAGACCTTGTGTGGAGTCGGTGCCGGAACCTGAGGATTCCTCTCCAGTGCTGACATGGATCTTGGCGTCCTTAAAGGCGAGATGAGGCCCATTTGCGCTGAGGCGTCTGGAGGCTAATCACACCTAACCTCTGGAACTTCCAAAGGTCCTTCACACCCTTGCTGCAACTCAAGAAGTTCTCCGACATACCCGCTCCACTCGAGAGTATCAAGATCTTCCCGCCCACTTTCAGAGGAGCACCGTTTCCACCTCATAGCTCGAGAGGAGGATCCTTTACCTGCGTGGTCTGTAAAGCATTCCCGGCGTTCCAGTCGCATCTCAAGAGGAGGCCCTCTCCACAGGAAAGGCGAGAGAAACTCCAGGGTCGTTCCACCATTCCCAGAGTCCCCCAGATATTTCTGTCAATTCCAGGGAAACCTGTTTTCCCTCCACTGCCTCGACTTTCAAGCCGAGGATCGACTCACACCACGGTGGCACGTGGGACAGCCCTGAGGAAAATCCTCGAGGGAAAGCCTCATTGGAAAGCCTCGAGGGAAAGCTGCAGATCCCTTGATACACGCTAACGGAAGTGTGACACTGCTTCCACAGATCGGGAGGAAATTGAACGTGCATGCCCCCACTCGAGACTAGGACTGACTAACCCGGGGAGACTCCAGAAGTACCCCATGATCCATGTCAGCACTGGAGAGGAATCCTCACGTTCCGGCACCGACTCCACACAAGGTCTTAGGCCCCGGCATCGACGGGAGAGGAAACCCAAGAGGCCCCCGAGCAACTCGCATGGGGACTGGCCTTTCCTGAGGCCACCAGATCGGGTCCCTGAAGTCCCCGTCGTAAGTCGACAGCACCTGCCGCAGCTCGAGAAAATCCAGGAGGTTCTCCCCTCCAGGCGAGATGAGGCCCATTTCCGCTGTGGGGTCTCAAGGTTAATCACACATAACCTCTGGAACTTCCAAAGGGTCCTTCACACCCTCGCTGCAACTCAAGAAGTTCCCGGACATACCCGTTTTCACTCGAGAGGAAGCACGAGAGTCCCGCCCACATCCAGAGGAGCCCCGTTTCCGCCTCATAGCTCGAGAGGAGGGATCCTTTCCCTGCGTGTTCGGGAAAGAATTGCCGGCGTTCCCGTCTCATCTCAAGAGGAGGCGCTCTCCACAGGAAAGGCGAGAGGAACTCCAGGGTCATGCCACCATTCCCAGAGTCCCCCAAATGTCTCAGTCCATTCCAGGGAAACCTGTTTTCCCTGCACGGCCTCGACTTTCAAGCCGAGGATCAACTCACACCACGGAGCAACGTGGGACAGCCCTGTGGGAAACCCTCGAGGAAAGCCTCGATGGAACGCCACAGATCCCATGATCCACTCGAAGGAAAGCGTGACACTGCTGCTACAGCTCGGGAGGAAAGCGCACGTGCATGCCCCCACTCGAGACGAGGACTGACTCCCCTGGGGATACTCCAGAAGTACCTCAAGATCCTTGTAAGCACTGGAGAGGAATCCTCAGGTTCCGGCACCGACTCCCCACAAGGCCTTAGGCCCCGGCATCGACGGGAGAGGAATCCCGAGGGGCCCCTGAGCAACTTGCATGGGGACTGTCCTTTCCTGAGGCCACCAGAGCGGGTCCCTGAGGTCCCCGGCGTAAGTCGAGAGCACCTGGGGTAACTCGAGAAAATCAAAGAGGTTCTCCCCTCCAGGCGAGATGAGGCCCATTTCCGCTGTGCGGTCTCAAGGTTAATCACACATAACCTCTGGAACTTCCAAAGGGTCCTTCACACCTTTGCTGCAACTCAAGAAGTTCCCTGACATACCCGTCTCCAATCCAGAGGAAGCACGAGAGTCCAACCCAGATCCAGAAGAGCCCCGTTTCCGCCTCATAGCTCGCGAGGAGGGATCCTTCCCCGCGTAGTTGTGAAAGAATTCCCGGCTTTCCCGTCGCATCTCAAGTGGAGGCGCTCTCCACAGGTAAGGCGAGAGGAACTCCAGGGTTGTGCCACCATTTCGAGAGTCCCCCAGATATCTCCGTCCATTCCAGAGAAAACTGTTTTCCCAGCACTGCCTCAACTTTCAAGCCGAGGGTCGACTCACACTACAGTGGCACGTGGGCAGCCCTGTGGGAAAGCCTCGTGGGAAAGCCTCTTGGGAAAGCCTCGAGGGAAAGCCACAGATCCCTTGATCCACGCTAAAGGAAGCGTGACACTGCTGCTACAGCTCGGGAGGAAAGTGCACGTGCATGCCCCCACTCGAGACGAGGACTGACTCACCTGGGGAGACTCCAGAAGTACCCCAAGATCCATGTCAGCACAGGAGAGGAATCCTCAGTTTCCGGCACCGACTCCACACAAGGTTTTGGGCTCCAGCATCGACGGGAGAGAAATTCCGAGAGACACCCGAGCAACATTCATGTGGACTGGCCTTTCCTGAGTCCACCAGAGCGGGTCCCTGAGGTCCCCGTCGTATGACGAGAGCACCTGCCCCAACTCGAGAACATCCAGGAGGTTCTCCCTTCCAGGCAAGATGAGGCCCATTTCCAATGAGGCGTCTGGAGGCTAATCACAACTAACCTCTGGAACTTCCAAAGGGTCCGTCACACCCTTGCTGCTACTCAAAAAGTGCCTCGACATACCCGTCTCCACTCGAGAGGAAGAACGAGTTCCCGCCCACATCCAGAGGAGCCCCGTTACCGCCTCATAGCTGGAGAGGAGGGACAGTTTCCCTGCGTGGTCGGGAAAGAATTCCCGACGTTCCCGTCGCATCTCAAGAGGAGGCCCTCTCCACAGTAAAGGCCATAGGAACTCCAGGTTCGTGCCACCATTCCCAGAGTCCCCCAGATGTCTCCGTCCATTCCAGGGAAACCTGTTTTTCCAGCACTGCCTCAACTTTCAAGCCGAGGGTCGACTCACACTACAGTGACACGTTGGACAGCCCTGTGGGAAAGCCTCTTGGGAAAGACTCGTGGGAAATTCTCGAGGGAAAGACTCGAGGGAAAGCCACAGATCCCTTGATCCACGCTAAAGGAAGCATGACACTGCTGTTACAGCTCAGGAGCAAAGCGCAAGTGGATGCCCCCACTCGAGACGAGGACTGACTCCCCTGGGGAGACTCCACAAGTACCCCAAGATCCACGTCAGCACTGGAGAGGAATCCTCAGGTTCCGGCTCCGACTCCACACAAGGTCTTAGGCCCCGGCATCGACGGGAGATGAATCCCGAGAGGCCCCAGGGCAACTTTCATGGGGACTGGCCTTTCCTGAGGCCACCAGAACGGGTCCCTGAGGTCCCCGTCTTAGGTCCAGAGCACCTGCCGCAACTCGAGTAAATCTAGGAGGTTCTCCCCTCCAGGCGAGATGAGGCCCATTTCCGCTGCGGCATCTTGAGGCTAATCACACCTAACCTCTGGAACGTCCAAAGGGTCCTTCACACCCTTGCTGCAACTCAAGAATTTCCCCGACATACCCGTCTCCACTCGAGAGGAAGCACGAGAGTCCCGCCCACATCCAGAGGAGCCCCGTTTCCGCCTCCTAGCTCGAGAGGAGGGATCCTTTCCCTGCGTGGTCGGGAAAGAATTCCCGGCATTCCTGTCGTATCTCAAGAGGAGGCGCTCTCCACAGGAACCGCGAGAGGAACTGCATTATCGTGCCACCATTCCCAGAGTCCCCCAGATGTCTCAGTCCATTCCAGGGAAACCTGTTTTCCCTGCACTGCCTCGACTTTCAAGCCGAGGATCGACTCACACCACGGTGGCACGTGGGACAGCCCTGTGGGAAAGCCTCGTGGGAAAGCCTCGAGGGAAAGCCACAGATCCCTTGTTCTACGCGAAGGGAAGCGTGACACTGCTGCTACAGCTCGGGAGGAAATTGCACGTGCATGCCCCCACTAGTAACGAGGACTGACTGCCCTGGGGAGACTCAAGAAGTATCCCAAGATCCATGTCAGCACTGGATAGGACTCCTCAGCTTCTGGCACCGACTCTACACAAGGTCTTAGGCCCCGGCATCGACGGGAGAGGAATCCCGAGAGGCCCCTGAGCAACTCGCATGGGGACTGGCCTTTCCTGAGGCCACCAGAGCGGGTCCCTGAGGTCCCCGTCGTAAGTCGAGAGCACCTGCCGAAACTAGAGAAAATCCAGGAGGTTCTCCCTTCCAGGAGAGATGAGGCCCCTTTCCGCTGAGACATCTCAAGGCTAATCACGCCTAACCACTGGAACTTCCAAAGGGTCCTTCACACCCTTGCTGCAACTCAAGAAGTTCCCCGACATACCCGTCTCCACTCGAGAGGAAGCACGAGGTCCCGCCCACATCCAGAGGAGCCCCGTTTCCTCCTCCTAGCTCGAGAGAAGGGATCCTTTCCCTGCGTGTACGGGAAAGAATTTCCGGCGTTCCCGTCGCATCTCAAGAGGAGGCGCTCTCCACAGGAAAGGCGAGAGGAACTCCAGGGTCGTGCCACCATACCCAAAGTCCCCCTGATGTCTCAGTCCTTTCCAGGGAAACCTGTTTTCCATGCTTTCCCTGCACTGCCACGGCATTCAAGCTGAGGATCGACTCACACCACGGTGGCACGTGGAACAGCCCTGTGGGAAAGCCTCATGGGAAGGCCTCGTGGGAAAGCCTACTGGGAAAGCCACAGATCCCTTGATCCACACGAAGGGAAGCGTGACGCTGCTGCTACAGCTCGGGAGGAAAGCGCACGTGCATGCCCCCACTTGAGACGAGGACTGACTCCCCTGGGGAGACTCCAGAAGTATCCCAAGATCCATGTCAGCACTGGAGAGGAACCCTCATATTCCGGCACCGACTCCACACAAGGTCTTAGGCCCCGAATCGACGGGAGAGGAATCTCGAGAGGCCCCCGAGCAACTCGCATGGGGACTGGCCTTTCCTGAGGCCACCAGAGCGGGTCCCTGAGGTCCCCGTCATAAGTCGAGAGCACCTGCCGCAGCTCGAGAAAATCCAGGAGGTTCTCCCCTCCAGGCGAGATGAGGCCCATTTCCGCTGAGGCGTCTCTGGGCTAATCACACCTAACCTCTGGAAATTCCAAAGGGTCCTTCACACCCTTGCTGCAACTCAGGAAGTTCCCCGACATACCCGTCTCCACTCGAGAGGAAGCACGAGAGTCCCGCCCACATCCAGAGAAGCCCCGTTTCCGCCTCCTAGCTCGAGAGGAGGGATCATTTCACAGCGTGTTCGGGCAAGAATTCCCGGCGTTCCCGTCACATCTCAAGAAGAGGCGCTTTCGGCAGGAAAGGCGAGAGGAACTCCAGGGTCGTGCCACCATTCCCAGAGTTCCCCAGATGTCTCAGTATATTCCAGGGAAACCTGTTTTCCCTGCACTGCCTCGACTTTCAAGCCGATTATCGACTCACACCAAGGTGGCACGTGGGACAGCCCTGTGGGAAAGCCTCGTGGAAAATCCTCGTGGGAAAGCCTCGAGGGAAAGCCACATATCCCTTGATCTACGCGAAGGGAAGCATGACACCGCTGCTACAGCTCGGGAGGAAACGCACGTGCATGCCCCCACACGAGACGAGGACTGACTCCCCTGGGGAGACTCCAGAAGTGCCCCAAGATCCATGTCAGCACAGAACAGGAATCCTCAAGTTCCGGCACCAATTCCACAGAAGGTTTAGGCCCTGGCACCGACGGGAGAGAAATCCCGAGAGGCCCCCGAGCAACTCGCATGGGGACTGGCCTTTCCTGAGGCCACCAGAGCGGGTCCCTGAGGTCCCCGTCGTAAGTCGAGAGCACCTGCCGCAACTCGAGAAATTCCAGGAGGTTCTTCCCTCCAGGCGAGATGAGGCCCATTTCCGCTGAGGCGTCTCGAGGCTAATCACACCAAACCTCTGGAACTTCCAAAGGGTCCTTCACACCCTTGCTGCAACTCAAGAAGTTCCCCGACATACCCGTCTCCACTCGAGAGGAAGCACGAGAGTCCCTCCCACATCCAGAGGAGCCTCGTTTTCGCCTCCTAGGTCGAGATGAGGGATCCTTTCCCTGCGTGGTCGGGAAAGAATTCCCGGCATTCCCGTCGCATCTCAAGAGGAAGCGCTCTCCACAGGAAAGGCGAGAGGAACTCCAGGGTCGTGCCACCAATCCAAGAGTCCCCCAGAGGACTGAGTCCATTCCAAAGGAAACTCTTTTACCTGCACTGCCTTGACTGTCACGCCGAGGATCGACTCACACCACGGTGGCACGTGGGACAGCCCTGTGTGTTAGCCTCGTGGGAAAGCCTCATGGGAAATCCTACAGGGAAAGCCACACATCCCTTGATCCACCCGTCGGGTAGCATGACACTGCTGCCACCGTTAGGGAGGAAAGCCCACGTGCATTTCCCCACTCGAGACGAGGACTGACTCCCCTGGGGAGAGTCCAGAAGTACCCAAAAATCCACGTCAGCACTGGAGAGGAATCCTCAGTTTCCGGTCCCAACTCAACACAAGGTCTTCGACTCGGGAAATGCAAGCATTTAAAAGATCTCTCCTTTGGAGCCTCGAGGGGGGATCGGGGCTTCTCTGGATGTGGGCGGGACCCTCGCGCTTCCTTTGAGTGTAGACGGGTGTGTCGGGAAAGCTCTTGAGTTGCAGCAAGTGTGTGAAGGAACCATTGGAAGTTCCAGAGGTTAGGTGTGCTTAGCCTCTAGATGCGTCAGTGGAAATAGGCCTCATTTTGCTGTAGGGGAGAACCTCCTGGATTTTCTCGAGTTACGGCAGGTGCTCTCGAATTACGACGGGGACCTCAGGGACCCGGTCTCGTGGCCTCAGGAAAGGCCAGTCCCCATGCAAGTTGCCAGGGGGACTCTCGGGATTCCTCTTGGGTCGATGCCGGGGCCTAAGACCTTGTGTGGAGTCGAGGCCGGATCCTGAGGATTCCTCTCCAGTGCTGACATGGTTCTTGGGGTACTTCTGGAGTCTCCCCAGGGAAGTCAGTCCTCGTCTCGAGTGTGGGCATGCACGTGCGCTTTCCTCCCGAGCTGTAGCAGCAGTGTCACGCTTCCTAACGCGTGGTCAAGGGATCTGTAGCTTTCACTCAAGTCTTTCCTTCAAGGCTTTCCCAAGAGTCTTTCCCACAGGGCTGTCCCACCTGCCACCAGGGTGTGAGTCGATCCTCGGCTTGAAAGTCGAGGCAGTGCAGGGAAAACATGTTCCTCTGGAATGGACTGAGACATCTGGGGGACTCTTGGAATGGTGGTACGACCCTGGAGTTCCGCTCGCCTTTCCTGTGGAGAGCGCCTCCTCTTGAGATGGGACGGGAACGCCGGGAATTCTTTCCCGACCAAGCAGGGAAAGGATCCGTCATCTCGAGGTCCGAGGCATAAACGTGGCTCCTCTGGATGTGGGCGGGACCCTCGTGCTTCCTCTGGAGTGGAGACTGGTATGTCGGGGAACTTCTTGAGTTTCAGCAAGGTTGTTAAGGAACCTTTGGAATTTCCAGAGTTTAGGTGTGATTAGCCTCGAGAGCCTCAGCGGAAATTGGCCTCATCTTGCCTGGTGGGGGAGAACCTCCTGAATTTTCTCGAATTGTGGCAGGTGTTCTCAACGTACGCTGGGACCTCAGGGACCCGCTCTGGTGGCGTCAGGAAAGGCCAGTTCCCATCCGAGTGGCTACGGGGCCTCTCGGGATTCCTCTCCCGTCCGATGGTGGGGCCTAAGACCTTGTGTGAAGTCGAGGCCGGTACCTGAGGATTCCTCTCCCGTGCTGACATGGTTCTTGGGGTACTTCTTGAGTCTCCCCAGGGGTGTCAGTCCTCTTCTCAGCGGGATCATGCAAGAACGCTTACCTCCCGAGCTGCAGTAGCAGTGTCACTCTGCCCGTCGCGTGGATCAAGAGATCTGTGTCTTTCCCTCGAGGTATTTCCCACGGGGCTTTCCCTCGAGGCTTTCCCACGAGGCTTTCCCACATCGCTGTCCCACGTGCCACCGTGGTGCCAGTCGATCCTCGGCGTGAAAATCAAGGCAGTGCAGGGAAAACAGGTTCCTCTGGAATGGACTGAGACATCTGGGGGACTCTTGGAATTGTGGCACGACCCTGGAATTCCTCTCGCCTTTCCTGTGGAGAGCGCCTCTTCTTGAGATTCGGTGGGAACGCCGGAATTCTTTCCCCGACCAAGCAGGGAAAGTGCCCGTGGTCCAGCCCGGTGGATCCAGGGTGATTCGAAGGTGGGGACGTAGTCGTCGTCTTTGGAAATATACATATTTAATCCCAGATATAAAAGAGATTAGAAATGGATAGTGTAGTAGGAAGATTATTGGAGAAAAAGAGGCTGAATAACTTGGATTTACGTGGAATAACATCCATCCTCCAGTAAGAGAATTCAGCCAGAAAAAACGGGAGCAAAAAAGAAGGCGACATGGGGGAATCAGTCTTTCCGGAAACTGATCTGATATCTTTATTTTTGGTTTTGCTTGTATACCTCCTTGTTACACATAGGGATGAATACAGAGTCACGCAGGAGTCGGCATCCTGACCTTTAATCAAAATCAGGTGCTTCACATAAATGTATAAAAAAAAGGTCTTAGGGATCTTACATCATCTTCTGGCCATGAATGAGACCTGCTGACATTTTATGATCCTTTCTTTCTGATAACCAAATAAAACTTATTTCTTCCAAGGGTGTTTTTTCTTAAACCAGGCACCACCCTCCAAAATAAAGTTACATTCCTATAGGGTGAGGGTGTAGTGAGTTACAATCAAGAAAGGAATTTATTTTAACCCAAGGTTAACATGATTAGTCTTAAAGGTGAATTCTTATTTCTCCTATATGCTTAAAGGTTAATACTTATTTCTCCTATATACTAGTTATATTCATTATAAGGGTAGGGAACATGGAGATTTATCAGCAAACATCAGCCTAACAAATGAAAATCCTTTCATCAATTCTCCCCTTAAGATCTATTTAGTCTTAAGATATGATAAAGTTACATTCTTACATAGAAAGGACACAGTGATATATAACAAAGTACAGTGATCTATCACAAAAGTGAAAATCCATTAACTCAAAAAGTCTAGTATTGCTAACATCAAAAACTGCTATATTTCCTTTGCTATATTCCAAATACATTGATTAATATATTCCCAAGTGCCTAAGGATATGGAGGCCTGGTGGCAATCATTGACTCAACAAGAAGAAAAAGTCCTATGCTAATTAAGACTCTCAAAATACTCCAAAACTCTCTGTGCTGTTTTACAGTTGAGAGGTAGTAAACAATCTTGTGCCTAGTGGCAGCAGTATGGATAATCCTGTCACACAAGCTGGTCTGTCAGCAGAGAGGTTTGACCTAAAATATCCTTGTCCCACCCAGAGCAGGGAATTAGCAGCAATTTTTGACACAACAAATGAAGAACCCTTCACCAATATAATTCCTAACCAACTATACTAATAATTTCTAACTCCCAAAATAATTTGCCTTTAGTAAGTCTAAAACATCTCATGCCTCTCAGGTTGGGAGGCTGTAAACAATCACATGTGGCCGGACAAACCTATAAAGGTGGGCTAGATAACCTTCAGAGGAGTCGGCAAGCTGAAACACTCTTGTCATGCCCAAGAATATTTATTGCCTTGAAGCTGCACGTTTTTTTCTTCTCCGAGAGAAACAGTTATGGGGAGAGCCCCCGTAAAGTCAGAAGTGTAGGTGAGAGCATAAAACAGACTCTGGTTTTGGGGTTCGATGCTCGGGAACAGGGGTTACCTGAGGCTTGATCACGCCTTTGGCATGCCAAGCCTCCTTCCTCATGACCTTT
>NW_017218990.1:0-11628 GCF_001704415.2 Capra hircus | reverse complement strand
GAATGTCTGGAGGTTGTAAAGACTCACTAGACCTACTCCCATAATTGACATTTTAAGATAACAGGATTAGCCAGAAGGTTTTTTCCAGAGACCGTCCTCAAGAAGGATGCATGATTGTTATATAATCCTAAGGAATGTAGAGGGAAAAACAGTTTGTCCTTCCTTCCTCCTTGAGAATTCTAGACCCCTCTCTCCTTGGGGACCCTTGAACTTCTTAGAAACCTGCCTTGGCAATGACTCTCTCAGAAACATGATTGAACAGCCGTTTGGAGCTTCCTTTGACTTTCCCTGGGAGGGAGGGAGCCCTCCCTGAGCACAGGGCCTCAGGGGCCATGGCCAATGAAAAAATAATCTCCCAGCAAGTGCTTTTCAGCCCTGTGTGACTCTCAGCCCACAGGAGGCTGAGAAAACTCTCTTCCTTGGAGGAAGGAAAGGCAGCCCAAGAGTGTGTTTTCAGGCCTGTATCTTGCAGCAAGTGTTTGGCTTGTTAGACAGAAGACCTGCAGGCCTGTTCCAACAGACTCAATGCCAGAATCAGGGCCTTGTGTCTCCCTGCAGTTTCCTGGCCTTGCAAACACATTCCTAGGTGAGAGCAGTCCTGCCCATGGGGAAGCAGGCTGCGGGAGTGTGTCTGAGGGGGCCAGGTGTCATGCTGGGGGTCACCTGGTCGAGGGCACCTTGCACCTCCAATGGACCCCAGGCAAGGAGTTGCAGGCCACCACCTTGCTTCTGAAATCCCAAATGGGGAGCAAAGCTCGCTCTGTCAGAGGGAAGAAAACAGCAACAGGATGGATTTTCAAGCAGTTGCTAGGCTGTACTGCGTTAGGGCTCCAAGGAAGGAAAATGCGAATTTTAGCCCCTACGACTGGTATCCAGGTGGGCTCCCAGGATGATTTCCCCGCAGGATCCAAGAACGTTCCAGACAGACCTGGGCTCACTAGCTCCCTCCTGCAGAGGAAACATGAGAGAACAGCTGTTTGGAGGTTGCTTTGACTTCCCCTGGGAGGGTAGGATCCCTCCCTGGGTGCAGGGCCTCAGGGGCCATTGCCGCTGAGAAATGCCCTGGAAGCCAGACCTTTCCAGCCTTGTATGACTCAGCACGGAGGAGACTGGAAAAGCTCTCTTCCTTGGAGGAAGGAAAGGCAGCCCCAGAGAGTGTGTTTTCACACCTGTATCTTGCAGCAAGTGTTTGGCGTCTCAGACGTCAGACCTCCAGGCCTGCTCCAACGGCCTCAGTTCCAGAGTCAGGGCCGTGTGTCTCCCTGCATTTTCTGAGCCTTGGGAACACATTCCTAGGTCAGAACAGTCCTGCCCATGGGGAAGGAGGCTGCGGGAGTGTGTCTGAGGGGTCGGGTGCCATGCTGGGGTCCAATAGACCCGGTACCTCCAATAGACCCCAGGACAACAGCGGTGGGGCTCCCCCTGGCTTCCGAAATGCCAAAGCGAGAAGCAAAGCTAGCTCTATCAGAAGGAAGAAAAGAGCAATCGGATGGATGTTCAGGCTGTTGCTGGGCCGCACACTTCAGGGTCCCCCCCCGAGAGGAACAGGCGCCCTGTGGCCCCTAGGTCCGATATGCAGGTTAACACACAGGGTGTGTCCCCGTAGGAGCCAAGAATTTTCCTGACAGACCTAGGCTCACTAGAGCTCTCCTACAGGGCAAAAGGGGTAGAACAGACTGTGGATGTGACTCTGCCTTTCCCAGCGAGCATGGGGCCCTCCCTACGGCCCCGGGCTCCAGGGAAAATTGTCCTTGAAAAATGACCTCCAAGAAGCGCTTTTCCAGCAGGCTGGGATGCAGAGTTCACAGGATGCGGGGAAAGTGATCGTCCTTCAGGGAAGAAGAGGCAGCCACCCAGTGTGTGTTTGCAAGCCTGTATTTGGAAGAAACTGGTTAGCTCCTTCAAGGGGAGACCTCCAGGTCTGCTCAGAGGACCGAAATTCCAGAGGCAGCACCATGCATCTCCCCTGTCCTTTCTGAGCCTTGGAAAGACATGCCTAGCTTATAGCGGTATTGCTCATGAAGAAGCAGGATGCAGGAATGTGTCAGACATGACTGGGTGCCTTCCTGGGGTTCAGCTCCGTGAGGGGCCTTTCCACTCAAAGTAGGTCCCATGCCTCCTTGGGGAGGAAGTGGGGCCCGCTTGCCTCCAAATTGCCAAAGGCTGGAACAAAGCTAGTTCTATCAGAGGTAAGAAAAGAGCAATTGGATGGATGTGGAAGCTGTTGCTGGGCCGCACTGCTTCAGGGCCCCCACCCCTCCGCCCCCGAGAGAAACAGGCGCCCTGTGGCCCCTAGGTCCTGGATGCAGTTTCACACATAGAATGTGTCCCCATAGGAGCCAAGAATTTTCCTGACAGACCTAGGCTCACTAGAGCTCTCCTACAGAGCAAAGGGGATGGGACAGATGTGTGGCTGTGGCTCTGCCTTTCCCTGGGAGTGTGGAGCCGCTCCCTATGGCCCCGGGCTCCAGGGGAAGTTGCCCCTGAATAATGACCTCCAAGAAGCGCTTTTCCAACTGGCTGAGACGTGGAGTTCTCAGGATGCAGGGAAAGCGAGTGTCCTTCGGGGAAGCAAAGGCAGTCACCTGTTATCATGACTTACTAGAATAGTAGGTACCTTCTCCGGTTGGGCAGAGGCCTTCCCTACCTGATCTGAAAAAGAAAATGAAGTAGCTCGCTGATTTGAGAAATAATTCCCAGACTTGGGTTTCCAACCAGTATAGAATCCGACAATGGCCCTGTCTTTGTAGCCGCGTTAATTAACAGGTATGTGAAGCTCTAAATATCAGTGGAAATTACATACAGCATATAGGCCCCAGTGTTCTGGAATGGTGGAAAGAAACAACCAAACTCTTGAAGAGACACTTTCAAAATGGATCATAGAGACTGACTGTACGTGGATGGGCTTGCTTCCGGCAGACTTACTCATATTACGGGTAACCGCACGTTCCCACAGTTGTTCTCCTTATGAAATTTTCTATGGGAGACCCCCTCCCACAGTGAGGCAGGTGTTAGCAGATTTGCCACAAGTAAGGGGGTGGGATTTCACAGCAGATGGAACAATTAGGTAAGGTAATAAATCAGGTAACTAAGTTTGTATAAAAAAGAATATCATTCCCCCTTGAGGAACAGATTCATGAATTTGTGCTCAGTGATCAGGTGTGGCTCAATGACTGGAAACACAATTCCTTGGCCTGACATCGGAAAGGTCCTTTTACTGTTGTTTTAGCCACAATTCTGAAAGAGATGGGAATACCAGACCACCTAACCTGCCTCTTGAGAAATCTGGATGAAGGTCAGGAAGCAACAGTTAGAGCAGGACATGGAACAACAGACTGGTTCCAAAAAGGAAAAGGAGTATGTCAAGGCTGTATATTGTCACCCTGTTTATTTAACTTCTATGCAGAGTACATCATGAAAAATGCTGGGATGGAAGATACATAAGCTGGAATCAAGATTGCCGGTAGAAATATCAATCAACTTAGATATGCAGATGACACCACCATTATGGCAGAACGTGAAGAGGAACGGGTATGTCGGGGAACTTCTTGAGTTGCAGCAAGGGTGTGAAGGACCCATTGGAAGTTCCAGAGGTTAGGTGTGGTTAGTCTCGAGATGCCTCAGCGGAAATGGGCCTCATGTCGCCTGGAACGGAGAGGCTCCTGGATATTCCCGAGTTTCAGCAGGTGCTCTCGAGTTACGACAGGGATTCAGGGACCCGCTCTGGCGGCCGCAGGAAAGGCCAGTTATCATGCGTGTTGCTAGGGGCCTCTCGTGATTCCTCTCCCGTCGATGCCGGGGCCTAAGACCTTGTGTGGAGTCGGGGCCGGAAGCTGAGGATTCCTCTCCAGTGCTGACATGGATTTTGGGGTACTTCTGGAGTCTCCACAAAGGAGTCGGGCCTCGTCTCGAGTGGGGGCATGAGCGTGCCCTTTCCTCCCATGCTGTAGCAGCAGTGTCACGCTTCCCTTGCGTGGACCAAGGGATCTGTGGCTTTCCCTCGAGTCTTTCCCACGAGGCTTTCCCACAGGGCTGTCCCACGTGCCACGGTGGTGTGAGTCGATCCTCGGCATGAAAGGCAGTGCAGGGAAAACAGGTTCCTGGAACGGACTGAGATATCTGGGGGGAGACTTGGAATGGTGGCACGACCCTGATTCCTCTTCCCTTTCCTTTGGAGAGCGCCCTCCTCTTGAGATGCGATGGGAATGCCGGGAATTCTTTCCCGACCAAGCAGGGAAAGGATCCCTCCTCTCGAGTTATGAGCCGGAAACGGAGCTCCTCTGGACGTGGGCGGGACCTCGTGCTTCCTCTTGAGTGGAAACGGGTATGTCGGGGAACTTCTTGAGTTGCAGCATGGCTGTGAAAGACTCTTTGGAAGTTCCAGAGGTAAGTGTGATTAGCCTCGAGACACCTCAGTGGAAACGGGCCTCATCTCGCCTGCAGGGAGAACCTCCTGGATTTTCCGAGTTGCGGCAGGTGCTCTTGACTTACGACGGGGACTCATGATGGTGACCTCAGGAAAGGCCAGTCCCCATGCGAGTTGCTAGATCTCCATCGATGCCAGGGCCTAAGACCTTGTGTGGGTGCCGGAACCTGAGGATTCCTCTCCAGCTGACATGATCTTGGGGTACTTCTGGATTCTCCCCAGGGGAGTCAGTCCTCGTCTCGAGTGGGGGCATGCACGTGCGCTTTCCTCCCAAGCTGTAGCAGCAGTGTCACCTTCCCTTCCCGTGGGATCAAGGCTTTCCACTCCATGAGGCTTTCCCACCAGGCTTTCCCACGAGGCTTTCCACTCCCACGTGCCACCGTGGTGTGAGTTGATCCTCGGCTTGAAAGTCGAGGCAGTGCAGGGAAAACAGGTTTCCTGGAATGGACTGAGACATCTGGGGACTCTGGGAATGGTGGCACGACCCTGGAGTTCCTCTCGCCTTTCCTGTGGAGAGCGCCCCTCTTGAGATGTGACGGGAACGCCGGGAATTCTTTCCCGACCACGCAGGGAAAGGATCCCTCCTCTCGAGCTAGGAGGCGGAAACGGGGCTCCTCTGGATGTGGGCGGGACTCTCGTGCTTCCTCTCGAGTGGAACGGGTATGTCGGGAACTTCTTGAGTTGCAGCAAGGTGTGAAGGACCCTTTGGAAGTTCCAGAGGTTAGGTGTGATTAGCCTCGAGACCTCAGCGGAAATGGGCCTCATCTCGCCTGGAAGGGAGAACCTCCTGGATTTTCTCGAGTTGCGGCAGGTGCTCTCGACTTACGACGGGGACCTCAGGGACCCGCTCTGGTGGCCTCAGGAAAGGCCAGTCCCCATGCGAGTTGCTCGGGGCCTTTCGGGATTCCTCTCCCGTCGATGCCCAGGCCTAAGACCTTGTGTGGAGTCGGTGCCGGAACCTGAGGATTCCTCTCCAGTGCTGACATGGATCTTGGGGTACTTCTGGAGTCTCCCAGGGAGTCAGTCCTCGTCTCGAGTGGGGGCATGCACGTGCGCTTTCCTCCGAGCTGTAGCAGCAGTGTCACGCTTCCTTCGCGTGGATCAAGGGATCTGTGGCTTTCCCTCGAGGCTTTGAGGCTTTCCCACGAGGCTTTCCCACAGGCTGTCCCACGTGCCACCGTGGTGTGAGTCGATCCTCGGCTTGAAAGTCGAGGCAGTGCAGGGAAAACAGGTTTCCCTGGAATGGACTGAGACATCTGGGGGGACTCTGGGAATGGTGGCACGACCCTGGAGTTCCTCTCGCCTTTCCTGTGGAGAGCGCCTCCTCTTGAGATGCGACGGGAACGCCGGGAATTCTTTCCCGACCAGCAGGGAAAGGATCCCTCCTCTCGAGCTAGAGGCGGAAACGGGGCTCCTCTGGATGTGGGCGGGACTCTCGTGCTTCCTCTCGAGTGGAGACGGGTATGTCGGGGAACTTCTTGAGTTGCAGCAAGGGTGTGAAGGACCTTTGGAAGTTCCAGAGGTTAGGTGTGATTAGCCTCGAGACGCCTCAGCGGAAATGGCCTCATCTCGCCTGGAGGGGAGAACCTCCTGGATTTTCTCGAGTTTGGCAGGTGCTCTCGACTTGACGGGGACCTCAGGGACCCGCTCTGGTGGCCTCAGGAAAGGCCAGTCCCCATGCTAGTTGCTCGGGCCTCTCGGGATTCTTCTCCCGTCGATGCCGGGCCTAAAACCTTGTTTGGAGTGGTGACGGAATGTGAGATTCTCTCCAGTGCTGACGTGGATCTCGGGCTACTTCTGGAGTCTCCCCAGGGGAGTCAGTCCTCGTCTCGAGTGGGGCATGCACGTGCGCTTTCCTCCCGAGCTGTAGCAGCAGTGTCTCGCTTCCCTTCGCGTGATCAAAGCAACTGTGGCATCCCTTGAGGCTTTCCACGAGAGGCTTTCCCACGAGGCTTTCCCACAGGGCTGTCCCACGTGCCACCGTGGTGTGAGTCCATCCTCGGCTTGAAAGTAGAGGCAGTGCAGGGAAAACAGGTTTCCCTGGAATGGACTGAGACATCTGGGGACTCAGGGAATGGTGGTACGACCCTGGAGTTCCTCTCGCCTTTCCTGTGGAGATCGCCTCCTCTTGAGATGCGCCGGGAACACTGGTAACTCTTTCCCGATCACTGAGGGAAAGGATCCCTCCTCTCGAGCTAGGAGGCGGAAACGGGGCTCCTCTGAATTTGGGCGGGACTCTCGTGCTTCCTCTCGAATGGAGACGGGTATGTTGGGGATCTCCTTGAGTTGCAGCAAGGGGTGTGAAGGACCCTTTGTAAGTTCCAGAGGTTAGGTGTGATTAGCCTTGAGACACCTCAGCGGAAATGTTCCTCATCTCGCCTGGAAGGGAGAACTTCCTGGATTTTCTCAAGTTGCAGCAGGTGCTACGGACTTAGGACGGGAACTCAGGGACCCGCTCTGGTGGCCTCAGGAAAGGCCAGTCCCCATGCGAGTTGCTCGGGCGCATCTCGGGAATCCTCTCCCAGTGCCGGGGCCTAAGACCTTGTGTGGAGTCGGTGCCTGAAACTGAGGATTCCTCTCCAGTGCTGACATGGATCTTGGAGTACTTCTGGAGTCTCCCCAGGGGAGTCAGTCTTTGTCTCGAGTGGGGCATGCACGTGCGCTTTCCTCCCGAGCTGCAGCAGCAGTGTCACGTTCCCTTCGCGTGGATCAAGGGATCTGTGGCTTTCCCTAGAGGCTTTCCCAAAGGGCTGTCCCACGTGCCACCGTGGTGTGAGTAGATCCTCGTCCTGAAATTCGAGGCAGTGTAGGGAAACAGGTTTCCCTGGAATGGACTGAGAGATATCTGGGGACTCTGGGAATGGTGGCACGACCCTGGAGTTCCGCTCGCCTTTCCTGTGGAGAGCGCCTCCTCTTGAGATGCGACGGGAACGCCGGGAATTCTTTCCCGACCATGCAGGGAAAGGATCCCTCCTCTCGAGCTATAGGCGGAAACGGGGTTCCTCTAGATGTGGGCGGGACTCTCGTGCTTCCTCTCGAGTGGAGACGGGTATGTCGGAACTTCTTTAGTTTTAGCAAGGTGTGAAGGACCCTTTGGAAGTTCCAGAGGTTTGGTGTGATTAGCCTCGAGACGCCTCAGAAATGGGCCTCATCTCGCCTGGAAGGGAGAACGTCCTGGATTTTCTCGAGTTGCGGCAGGTGCTCTTGACTTACGGGGACTCAGGAACCCGCTGGTGGCCTCAGGAAAGGCAGTGCCCATACGAGATGCTAGGGGGCCTCTCGGGATTCCTCTCCCCTGATGCCGGGGCCTAAGACCTTGTGTGGAGTCGGTGCCGGAACCTGAGGATTCCTCTCCAGGCTGACATGGATCTTGGGTACTTCTGGAGTCTCCCAGGGGAGTCAGTCCTCGTCTCGAGTGGGCATGCACGTGCGCTTTCCTCCCGAGCTGTAGCAGCAGTGTCACGCTTCCCTTCGCTTGGATCAAGGGATCTGTGGCTTTCCCTCGAGGCTTTCCAATGAGGTTTCCCACCAGGGCTTTCCCACAGGGCTGTCCCACGTGCCACCGTGTGTGAGTCGATCCTCGGCTTGAAAGTCGAGGCAGTGCAGGGAAAACAGGTTTCCCTGGAATGGACTGAGACATCTGGGGGACTCTTGGAATGGTGGCAAGACCTGGAGTTCCTCTCGCCTTTTCTGTGGAGAGCGCCTCCTCTTGAGATGCGATGGGAAGGCCAGGAATTCTTTCCCGAACACGCAGGAAAGGATCCCTCCTCTCGAGCTAGGAGGCGGAAAAGGGGCTCCTCTGGATGTGGGCGGGACTCTCGTGCTTCCTCTCGAGTGGAGACGGGTATGTCGGGAACTTCTTGAGTTGCAGCAAGGGTGTGAAGGACCCTTTGGAAGTTCCAGAGGTTAGGGTGTGATTAGCCTGGGAAGCCTCAGAGGAAATGGGCCTCATCTCCCCTGGAGGGGAGAACCTCCTGCATTTTCTTGAGTTGGTGCAGGTGCTCTCGACTTACGACGGGGTCCTCAGGGACCCGCTCTGGTGGCCTCAGGAAAGGCCAGTCCCCATGCGAGTTGCTCGGGGGGCCTCTCGGGATTTCTCTCCCGTCGATGCCGGGGCCTAAGACCTTGTGTGGAGTCGGTGCCGGAACCTGAGGATTCCTCTCCAGTGCTGACATAGATCTTGGGGTACTTCTGGAGTCTCCCCAGGGGAGTCAGTCCTCGTCTCGAGTGGGGGCATGCAGGTGCGCTTTCCTCCTGAGCTGTAGCAGCAGTGTCACGCTTCTCTTCGCATGGATCAAGGGATCTGTGGCTTTCCCTCAAGGATTTCCCAAAGGGCTGTCCCACGTGCCACCGTGGTGTGAGTGGATCCTCGTCCTGAAATTCGAGGCAGTGTAGGGAAACAGGTTTCCCTGGAATGGACTGAGACATCTGGGGGACTCTGGGAATTGTGGCACGACCCTGGAGTTCCGCTCGCCTTTCCTGTGGAGAGTGCCTCCTCTTGAGATGCGACGGGAACGCCGGGAATTCTTTCCCGACCAATCAGGCAAAGGATACCTCCTCTCGTGCTAGGAGGCGGAAACGGGGTTCCTCTAGATGTGGGCGGGACTCTCGTGCTTCCTCTCGAGTGAAGACGGGTATGTCGGCGAACTTCTTTAGTTTTAGCAAGTGTGTGAAGGCCCTTTGGAAGTTCCAGAGGTTTGGTGTGATTAGCCTCGAGACGCCTCAGCGGAAAGGGCCTCATCTCGCCTGGAAGGGAGAACCTCCTGGATTTTCTCGAGTTGCGGCAGGTGCTCTCGACTTACAACGGGGACATCAGGATCCCGCTCTGGTGGCCTCAGGAAAGGCAGGTCCCCATACGAGTTGCTCGGGGGCCTCTCGGGATTCCTCTCCCCTCGATGCCGGGGCCTAAGTCCTTGTGTGGAGTCTGTGCCGGAACCTGAGGATTCCTCTCCAGGGCTGACATGGATCTTGGGGTACTTCTGTAGTCTCCCCAGGGGAGTCAGTCCTGGTCTCGAGTGTGGACATGCAAGTGCGCTTTCCTCCCGAGCTGTAGCAGCAGTGTCACGCTTCCCTTCGCTTGGATCAAGGGATCTGTGGCTTTCCCTCGAGGCTTTCCCATGAGGCTTTCCCACCAGGCTTTCCCACCAGGCTTTCCAACGATGCTTTCCCCCAGTGATGTCCCACGTGCCACCGTGGTGTCAGTCGATCCTCGGTTTGAAAGTCGAGGCAGTGCCGGGGAAACAGGCTTCCCTGGAATGGACTGAGACATCTGGGGGACTCTGGGAATGGTGGCACGACCCTGGAGTTCCTCTCGCCTTTCCTGTGGACAGCGCCTCCTCTTGAGATGCGACGGGAACGCCGGGAATTCTTTCCCGACCACGCAGCAAAAGGATCCCTCCTCTCGAACTTGGAGGCAGAAACGGGGCTCCTCTGGATGTGGGCGTGACTCTCGTGCTTCCTCTCGAGTGGAGACGGGTATGTTGGGGAACTTCTTGAGTTGCAGCAAGGGTGTGAAGGATCCTTTGGAATTCCAGAGGTTAGGTGTGTTTAGAGTCGAGACGCCTTAGCGGAAATGGGCCTCATCTCCCCTGGAGGGGAGAATCTCCTGGATTTTTTCGAGTTGCGGTACGTGCTCTCGCCTTACGACGGGGACCGCTGGGACCCGCTCTGGTGGCCTCAGGAAAGGCCAGTCCCCTTGCGAGTTGCTCGGGGCCTCTCGGGATTCCTCTCCCGTCGATGCCAGGGCCTAAGACCTTGTGTGGAGTCGGTGCCTGCCGGGGTCCAGCCCCGGTGGATCCAGGGAATTCGAAGGGTGGACGGCGTTGGCGTGGAAAGACTTGTTTGTTTATTAATGTAAGATTAGATTAAGAAACTATAGTGTAGTAAGAAGATTAAGTGGAGGAAGAGGGCTGAATAGCTTGGTTTACGCGGAAGGCCAATAAAATTCCAGACAAGGAATTTGCACCATCTACGTTGGGCCACCGGCGCACGCTTGAATATCTAAGGGTGCCTCGCCTTAAGCTCCCTTTCGTGCGGGTCTTAACAGCCGGGGCAAGTAAGTAGACCTGGCGAGCCTCCGCGCCCCAGATGGAGATTCAGCCTGAAGTTAAAGTAAAGAGCAGAGAGAGGGAAGGGGAGAGAAGAAGAGAGAGAGAGACATGGGGGAGCCAGAGTCCCAAGAAACCAGGCCGAGAGACTAGTTCGAGAAACTGGCCCCATCCTTTATTGTTCAGAAGGCCTTTTATACTTTTGATAAAACACGGAGATCAATGGGTAACACAAAATTATGTAGCGTTCACAACCCAGATTCTTTCCGTATATCAGTTTGTATACAAAAGGTCTCAGGTGATTTACATTATCTTTTGGCCAAGAGGCTTGTTAACACTTTTTGGCTCTCTTCCTTAATGAATGTTAATTTTGTTTCCCCTGAAGTGTTTTTTTTTTTTAATCTGCATCTCCTTAAAGCATTAAAGTTACATCTCTATAGAACAAAGGTGCAGAGGGATATAACAAAGAAGGTACTTAACTCAAAGATCTAATGTTGCTAATACCAGGTCTACTACTTGTTTTTCTATATACCAACTATATCTAAAAATAAAGGATATGAAAATTTGGCAGCAAGCATTGACCCAAAAAATGAAACCTTTAATCAGTCCTATTCTAAAGATTTTGACTCCTTGGAAGCTCCTACATTCCTAGGATGTTTTAAGCTTCCTGTGCCTCCTGCGGTCAGGAGGCCTCAAACAATCACATGCGCAGCTGTACGAGTCCTGCAGGCAGGCTAGAAAGCCATCGGAGGGGTTTTTGGATTGAAACACTCTTTCAAATGCAGAAGACTAAAGCCCTGATTTGACTTTTTCCAGAGAATGTCAGAAGAGTGGAAAAGCAGAGCAGAAAAGCCGGCAGATTTTTGTTGGGGTACGTGCTTAGGAATTTGCAGAGGGGTCCCTGAAGTCTGAGCACGCCTTGCGTATGTCAGCTTCCTTCCTCATGACCTTGTCACGGGCGGGATTCCTCACACTGGCTCCCAGCATCTCACCCTTTTTATTTTAAATAATTAATTATTTTGTTTAAAATCAGGTTTTTCCGAATGCTCTGCCGAAATCTCAATACAGAAGGATTCGAGAGCGATGATTGAATACCATAAAAGTAGACAGAATAGTCTTTCCAGAAATGAAGTTAGAGAAAGTGTGGAAAAAGTC
>NW_017218989.1:0-11629 GCF_001704415.2 Capra hircus | reverse complement strand
CTTTGCCTTGAAATAAGCACACAAGCCCTTCTCCTCTGGACCCATCTTTCCTTATCCTACCAGCCTTTCCAACCTAAGAAACAACTGTTTCTTCCTGCAGTAGCTCATCCATGAATTATAAAGGCCTACATTTATAGGACATTAGACAGTTATCAAGAGATCCTGATCTTAGGGATTAACTTGACAACTCTGAATGCGTTTTGTTATGTAAGAACGATCCATCTCTTTTGGACCCACCTTTGCTCCACCAATACACGAGTTTCGGAACGCTTATGCTACACATCTCTGCTTATTTGCGCCTTTTATACTCATGAGAAGAAATAGATTTGCCAGCTTTTTTTAGAGCCATAAGCACAAAACATAATTTATCCTTAAGTCATGGGATCTTGCGACTCGGGACTATGAATTAATCGCCCAAAGTTTGAGTCGCGTCTTGTAATTAAGTGGCAGACTCTCCCTCACGTTCTCTGTGCTGAGTGCGCGCATGTGTGTGTGGCTGCACAGAGGCCGCCTTCCACCAGCCAGCATCAGAGGCGGGCCCCCACAGGCAGCTCGCCTCAGAGTTCGAGGTTCCTGTAAAGTCTAGTCAGAAGAGTTGAAGTCGTGTGCAGCTGGTCTAACCTTGTGTCATCACCCATCGGAGGCGCAGGATTGGTTCGTCTTTCTCACCAGAGCTTCAGACTAGTTAGTGTTACAAGTTCAGAAAATCCAACTCAAAATCAGATAACACGTTCCTACAACACCTTAATGTTCTTTCCACCTTAGTCATAAGAAATATTGCTGGTCGACTGCTTTCTACTTGATTTCAGCGATTTGACCGTCCCGTGGTTGTGTGGGTGTCGTGCATCATCGCGGTTATAAAGCGAGGGCGGCCGCGGCAGGCGACTCAGTCCACTATGGCATCTATACCTGCTTGATCTCCTGGAGCCGCACCACCCTCCCGCCCCAGCCTCCGTCCAGAGCCCCGCCCGCTCTTCGCGCATTAAAATATTTTTCACTGAACTTAATTAGCGCGTGACAATAGGAAAACTAAAAAGGAACTAAATGTTTTTCAGATGACATCTTTGTAGGCTAATTCCTAAGAAGTGCCATGCTTCTATCAGCGCAACCTAAGCAAAGAAAATCGTGAACAAAAACAAAACATTGAAAATATAAACGCTTCTGCTCATCACTTCCAGTGTTTTGAAAAAACAGCATCACCAAAGCAGCAGAGACAAGAAGAAGGAAAGTCAGCCATTTATTTTTTAGACGTAAGAGTTCCAGAGTGCACTCTGCTAAAGCTTGCGTGGTGTAGGAGAGCACAAGCTTCTCAAGCCCTGCTGGTTGGAAGACTCTTCTCTGCTATCCAGACCTGATCGCTCGAACCTCGCTCCTGGCGACACTCACCTTAGACTGGATATATTACTGCTCAGTGTTAGAGGGAGTGGCTCCCTTCCCTTTCAACTTGGAATGCACAACAGCAACATATGTATGGCTTTGTTTCTGTTGCGGAGACTGACTTACAACAAGCGTACAGTTATTAAAGGAATCCTCTTAATCAGACGCGGCAGAGCCATATTAGGAAAGATATCATCAGTGAATCTTGTTCAAGCAGGTATATATTCTCTGACACCAATCCACAGACCCCCACATCCCCGATCCGCCACTGTCGAAGTTAAACTCAAGTGCCCTCACTGGAAGTTAAACTCAAGGCTGCCTTCACTGGAGTTAAACTCAAATGCCAAGCCTTGGTTTCTTTTCCTTGTTCACCAGGCTGCTTTCTCTCTTTGCTGAAGTGAAAGATCGGCTCAGCTTTTGCTGTTCGACTTCCTTGCGGACCCCAATGGACTAGTCCATGGAATTCTCCAGACCAGAATACTAGGCATGGATAGCCTTTCCCTTCTCCAGGGGCCATCTTCCCAACCCAGGGGATCAAAACCCAGGTCTCCCGCATTCGCTGATGTGGATTCTTTACCAAACTGAGCCTATCAGGGAAGCCCTTTGTGAAGGAGGTCCTATTCCCTTCTCCTTTCCAAATTGGACTGTACGTTCACTTTTGTTATTTGATACATTGTATCACCACTAGCCCAGTTCACTTAGTAATCTAGATGTAATGAACTTCTTTTTCCTCTCAGTTTAAAATTTGTTTATGAATCATTGACTGAGGGTGAGGCATGAAGGGAAAGGGGTTATCAGCAGTGTGCTTTGCCACTGGAGCTCATGTCGGCTATCCCAGGTGCCCAGGGGAAGGCTCTGAAGCAGGAGGGGGACTGTGTGCCTGTCCCATCCGCCTCTTCCCTCAGAGGTTATAATTCCTTCTGTACTTGCGTGCTCAGATCTCACCTCCAGGACACTTTTTTTTATCTCCTGGCCTAAAGCTGCTGGTGATTAGCAGTTGTGTTGGGAAAGTCTTGTCATGATTTGTTGAAAGAGAACTGGCATTGGAGCATTTGCTAGGAGGCTTAGGATTAGAGGCGTTGCCCAGAGGCTGCCCAAGTGCCTGCATGCTCGTGCGCTCCAAGCAAGCACATGCGCTGGGGAACTGACGTGAACAAGAGCCACCTGGCATGGGAGCTGCTTTTTTCCAAAATTCCTCTGCCACCTGGAACTTTGGCGAATCCTCGTCGGCCATTCTGGCACCTCAGGCGCCGCTCCAGCTCAGGCCGGTGTGTGTGCAGCAGGAGTCTGGGAAGACCACGAAGCACTTGGCCGCCCATCAGTTCAGTGATTCATATCCACAGCCTGAATCGTTAGTCTGAGGAGCCCTGTCTCAGGGGGAGTCCTCAGGGCAACAGGATTCCGGCAGCACTTCCCAGGGTTGATTCTGGATACAGAGTCCTTGGCTCTCTAAGCCGCGCATTTCCCCTTCTAAGAGGAAAGTCATGGAAAACTAACGATCTTCTCTCTTGAAACCTCTAAAGGAAACAACTGCCCCTGAACCGCCTGCAGCGCTGCTGCGGCCCAACATCCTTGGCGTCTGTTGCACACCTGTGAATCGTTACGCTCAGGTTTCATGGGCCCCTCAGTCCTGCGTTGACTCAGGCATCCTGATCTCACACTCTCTAGTCGCTTCCTGCCTGCTAGGGAATGGCCACAGTGTTTTCCTGCTTTGTAAACTTATAAATGTTTTGTATTAGGACTGAGCTTTTCTGTGATACTTAGAAAATAAAGATATAGAAAATTAAGACTGACTTTGCGGGTGCTAAATACTTGCTGAAGCACAGTTTCAAAAAAAATTAACAACAAGTGGAAACAAAAATCACACACACACACACACACACACACACACACACACACCACCACGCATCTCAGAATAACCTCCTGAGGTAAATATCGTTGTTACCCACTTTAACCATGAAGAAACTGAAACTTAAAATGGTCAAATTACTCACTTGGGGGTCAGAGTGAGTGGCAGATCCAGCCAGACACAGACAACATCTCCTCAGCCCAAGCTGTAAGCCTGGCCCTATATGGCCTCCTCACAAGGCAAACGCACAGGACGATGAAAAACACAGCCACCAAAATCTTCCTCTAGTCATTCACATGAACATAGTCATTCACACTTATGCATTTATCATATATTTACATTCATTATAGTAATTTATATTTATTATATTTGTTTTTATTTCTGTTTATTTAGAAGTATTTGATTCTCAAAGGCTGAATCTCCTAGAACTCAGAATATATAAAATGTGGCAGGTTAAAATAGTTTTTGATAAAAGAAAGTACCTAGAAAAATGGGTGCATGTGTTTTGCCAGATTCTGGAGACTCCAGGTTCAATATGTGGGTCTCCCACACTACAGGCAGATTCTTTACTCTCTGAGGACCAGGAAAGCTCGATCCTGGAGAGGAGTAGTCTAACCAGACAAATTCTGAACCATATTCAAGGAAACATATTAATGGAAACACAATGGTCTACTGTGTTCATTTTTGAAAAATGAAAGCATATAAGATCATCCAGAGGGGGAAAAAAAAACAAAAAACGAAAAACTACAACCACACTTTCTTGATTCTAATATATGGAAGAATTCTTGATGTGGCTGTCTACATAAGGGATGTGAACTGAGTTAGTAAAAAGGCAAAAATACAGAAGACAGAAACTTTTCCATTAGGCTTTTTGTTTGTTTACACAAATCTTCACTATACACAAACTAAATTTTAAGCTTTAACTCAGTGAAGGCATTTGTGAGGAGAGGCAAGTCAGCACACACTTGGAGTGTGTAGTGCCCTTGCTTTTTGGTGATATAACCTGACAGAGGGCTACAACTCTGAGAAACCTACAAGGACAGTGAGCACATTTCCCCTGTTATCTCAGATCATAGTGGTCTTACCCAAATGGCAGCCAGTAGGTGCTCAGAGTCTCTGACAAGTGTTGAAAATGCTGACATTCTGTGCTGCCGAACATGGGAGATGCATCTATTTTAGAGACTAGATGATTAAACAGTAAGGTTCACACTCCATTGTGTAAATAAGACCCTGAATTATATTCTGTCAAACAAGAGCATCTTCTTCTGTTCTTCCATAAGAAATTTACTATGGTATCAGAAAGTTGAGAAATCTGGAAGATGCCATTTAGAACCTTTAAAAATCCTTGGATGATATATTTTAAACCTTCACTGAAAATAAGAATATTTGTATTCATAAACATGTTGGGACTTTTAAAGCCCTGATAACATAGTTTTTCATGGTTAATTTAAAATCTCTCGGGACTTCCCTGGTGATCCAGGGGTTAAGAATCTGCCTGTCAACGGAGGGAACATGGGTTTGGGAAGATATCACATGCCAATGAGCAATTAAGCCCATGCACCACAACTACTGAGCCCACAGGCTCTATAGCCTGTGAGCTACAACTACTGAAGCCTGCACACCCTGGAGCCTGTGCTCTGCAACAAGAAGCCACTGCAATGAGAAGCCCGCATATCACGGAAGAGTTGTCCCCGCTCACTACAACTAGAAAAGACTGAGCACGTAACAAGACCCAGACCAGCAAAAAAAAACAAAGCAAAAGTCTCATTAAAAAAAAATAGCTTGCTTTTCTCACGGCTTTTTAGTGTCACTGATTCAGTGACTATGGCCAAACTCCTATTGTAATCAGGACTGAGCATGGACCCAGGCCCCATGACATGAGCAACTGAAACAGTGACACTACAAAAGCCGTGAGAAAAGCAAGCTATTTTTTTTTTAATGAGACTTTTGCTTTGTTTTGTTTTTTGCTGGTCTGGGTCTTGGTTACTGTGCTCAGTCTTTTCTAGTTGTAGTGAGCGGGGACAACTCTTCCGTGATATGCGGGCTTCTCATTGCAGTGGCTTCTTGTTGCAGAGCACAGGCTCCAGGGTGTGCAGGCTTCAGTAGTTGTAGCTCACAGGCTATAGAGCCTGTGGGCTCAGTAGTTGTGGTGCATGGGCTTAATTGCTCATTGGCATGTGATATCTTCCCAAACCCATGTTCCCTCCGTTGACAGGCAGATTCTTAACCCCTGGATCACCAGGGAAGTCCCGAGAGATTTTAAATTAACCATGAAAAACTATGTTATCAGGGCTTTAAAAGTCCCAACATGTTTATGAATACAAATATTCTTATTTTCAGTGAAGGTTTAAAATATATCATCCAAGGATTTTTAAAGGTTCTAAATGGCATCTTCCAGATTTCTCAACTTTCTGATACCATAGTAAATTTCTTATGGAAGAACAGAAGAAGATGCTCTTGTTTGACAGAATATAATTCAGGGTCTTATTTACACAATGGAGTGTGAACCTTACTGTTTAATCATCTAGTCTCTAAAATAGATGCATCTCCCATGTTCGGCAGCACAGAATGTCAGCATTTTCAACACTTGTCAGAGACTCTGAGCACCTACTGGCTGCCATTTGGGTAAGACCACTATGATCTGAGATAACAGGGGAAATGTGCTCACTGTCCTTGTAGGTTTCTCAGAGTTGTAGCCCTCTGTCAGGTTATATCACCAAAAAGCAAGGGCACTACACACTCCAAGTGTGTGCTGACTTGCCTCTCCTCACAAATGCCTTCACTGAGTTAAAGCTTAAAATTTAGTTTGTGTATAGTGAAGATTTGTGTAAACAAACAAAAAGCCTAATGGAAAAGTTTCTGTCTTCTGTATTTTTGCCTTTTTACTAACTCAGTTCACATCCTTATGTAGACAGCCACATCAAGAATTCTTCCATATATTAGAATCAAGAAAGTGTGGTTGTAGTTTTTCGTTTTTTGTTTTTTTTCCCCCTCTGGATGATCTTATATGCTTTCATTTTTCAAAAATGAACACAGTAGACCATTGTGTTTCCATTAATATGTTTCCTTGAATATGGTTCAGAATTTGTCTGGTTAGACTACTCCTCTCCAGGATCGAGCTTTCCTGGTCCTCAGAGAGTAAAGAATCTGCCTGTAGTGTGGGAGACCCACATATTGAACCTGGAGTCTCCAGAATCTGGCAAAACACATGCACCCATTTTTCTAGGTACTTTCTTTTATCAAAAACTATTTTAACCTGCCACATTTTATATATTCTGAGTTCTAGGAGATTCAGCCTTTGAGAATCAAATACTTCTAAATAAACAGAAATAAAAACAAATATAATAAATATAAATTACTATAATGAATGTAAATATATGATAAATGCATAAGTGTGAATGACTATGTTCATGTGAATGACTAGAGGAAGATTTTGGTGGCTGTGTTTTTCATCGTCCTGTGCGTTTGCCTTGTGAGGAGGCCATATAGGGCAGGCTTACAGCTTGGGCTGAGGAGATGTTGTCTGTGTCTGGCTGGATCTGCCACTCACTCTGACCCCCAAGTGAGTAATTTGACCATTTTAAGTTTCAGTTTCTTCATGGTTAAAGTTGGGTAACAACGATATTTACCTCAGGAGGTTATTCTGAGATGCGTGGTGTGTGTGTGTGTGTGTGTGTGTGTGTGTGTGTGTGTGATATTTTTGTTTCCTTTGCCTTGAAATAAGCACACAGCTTCTCCTCTGGACCATCTTTCCTTACCTACAGCCTTTCCAAACCTAAGAAACAACTGTTTCTTCCTGCAGTAGCTCATCCATGAATTATAATGGCCTACATTTATAGGACATTAGACAGTTATCAAAGAGATCCTGAATCTAGGGGATTAACTTGACAACTTGAATGCGTTTTCTTATGAAGAACGATCCATCTCTTTGGACCCACCTTTTCTCCACAATAACAGTTTCAGGAAACGCTGATGTACATCATCTCTGCTTATTGGCTTTATACTCATGAGAGAAATAGATTTGCAGCTTTTAGAGCATAAGCACAAACATATTTATCTAATTGTCATGGGATCTTGGACTCTGGACTATGAATAATCCCCAAAGTTGAGCGGGTCTTGTTAATTAAGTGGCAGACTCCCCTCACGTGTCTCTGTGCTGAGTGGCGCATGTGGTGTGGGCTGCACAGAGGCGCCTTCCACCAGCCCAGCATCCAGAGGCGGGCCCCACAGGCCAGTCCCTCAGAGTTCTGAGGTTCCTGTAAAGTCTAGTCAGAAGAGTCGAAGTCGCTGTGAGCTGTTCTAACTGTGTCATCACCCATGGAGGCGCGGATGTGGTTGCTTTTCTCACAAAGTCAGACTGTTAGCGTTAAAGTTCAGAAATCCAACTCAAAATTCAGAAATACGTCCCTGACAACACTTAAGTTCTTTCCACCTGTAGTCATAAGAAATATTGTGGTTGATTGTTTCTACTGTATTTTCAGGATTTGTGTGGGTGTGTGGTGTGTGATCATCGCGGTTATAAAGCAGGGCGGGCGAGCCGGGACTCAGTCCACTAGGCATCTATACCTGCTTGTCTCCTGGAGCCGCACCCCCGTCCCGCCCAGCCTCCGTCCAGAGCCCCTCCCGCTCTTTCGGATTAAAATATTTTCACTGAACTTAATAGGCTGACAATAGAAAACTAAAAAGGAACTAAATGTTTTTCAGATGACATCTTTGGTAGGCTAATTCTAAGAAGTGCAGCTTCTAGTCAGCAACCTAAGCAAAGAAAATGTGAACGAAAACAAACCATGTGAAAATGAAAACCTTCTCTCATCACTTCCAGTGGTTTTGAAAAAACAGGCATCACCAAAAGCAGAGAGACAAGAAAGAAGGAAAGCTAGCATTATTTTTTAGACGAAGAGTCCAGGTGACTCTGCTAAGCTGGTGGTGGAGGAGAGCACAGCTCTCAGCCTGTGGTTGGAAGACTCTTCTCTGCTCCAGACCTGATGCTCGAACCGGCTCCTGGGACACTCACTTAGACTGGATTATTACTGCTCAGTGTTAGAGGAGTGGCTCCCTTCCCTTTCAACTGAATGACAACAGCAACATATGTATGGCTTTTGTTTCTGTTGGGAGACTGACTAACAAGGTACAGTATTAAAGGAATGCTCTTAATCAAGGGCAGAGCCATATTAGAAAAGAATCATCATGAATCTTGCAAGAGTTATATCTCTGCACACCATCCACAGACCCCCATCCCCATCCGCACTGGAAGTTAAACTCAAGTGCCTCACTGGAAGTTAAACTCAAGTGCCTCACTGGAAGTTAAACTCCAAATGCAAGCCCTGGTTTCTTCCTTGTTCACCAGGCTGCTTTCTCTCTTTGTGAAGTGAAAGTCGCTCAGTTGTGTTCGACTCCTTGCGGCCCATGGACTAGTCCATGGAATTCTCCAGACCAGAATACTGGCATGGATAGCCTTTCCCTTCTCCAGGGGATCTTCCCAACCCAGGGATCAAACCCAGGTCTCCCGCATTGTGAGTGGATTCTTTACCAACTGAGCTATCAGGGAAGCCCTTTGTGAAGGAGGTCCTATTCCCTTCTCCTTTCCAAATTGGACGTGTAGTTCACTTTTGTTATTTGAAATGTTATCACCACTATGCCGTTTCACTTAGTATCTAGTTATGTAATGAACTTCTTTTTCCTACACAGTTTAAAATTTTTTAGGAATCATTGACTGAGGGGTGAGGCAGAAGGGAAAGGGGTTATCAGCAGGCTTGCACTTGGAGCTCATGGCTATCCCCAGTGCCCAGAGGAAGGCCTGAGCAGGAGGGGACTGGGGCCTTTCCATCCCCTCTTCCCTCAGTAGTTTTCCTCTTACTTCTGCCAGCTCACCTCCAGGGACACTTTTTTTTCTCCTGCCTAAAGTGTGGGGGGAAAGTCTTGTCAGAGTTTTGTTGAAAGAGAACTGGCATTTGAGAGAAGCATTTGCCTAGGAGGCTTAGGATAGATGGGCTTGCCAGAGAGCTGCCACAAGTGCCTGCATCTCCTGCTTCCAAGCAAGCACATCCTGGGGAACTGACCTGAAACAGAGCCACCTGGCATGGGAGCTGCTTTTCCAAAATTCCTCTGCACCTGACTTTGGGAATCCTCTCGGCCATCTGGCACCCAGGGCCCAGCTCCAGGCTCAGCCGTGTGTGCAGCCAAGAGTCTGGGAAGACAGGAACCACTTGGCCCCATCAGTCATGTTCATATCCACAGCCTGAACCAGTAGGGTGGAGGAGCCCTGGTCTCAGTGGGGAGTCCTAGGGCAACAGGATCCCCCGCAGCACTCCCAGGTTATTCTATACAGAGTCCTTGCTCTCAGCCCCATTTCCCCTTCTAAGGAAAGTATGGAAAACTAAGATTTCTCTTTGAAACCTCTAAGGAACAACTGCCCTGAACCCTGAGCTGGGGCAACATCCTTGGCGTCTGTGCACACCTGTGAATCTTACCTGGGTTTCAGGGCCCTCAGTCCTGCGTTGACTCAGGCATCCTGACCACACTCTCTAGTCCTCCTGCTGTAGGAATGGCCACAGTTGTTTTCTGTGTAAAACTTAAAATGTTTGTATTAGACTGAGCTTTCTGTGATACTTAGAAAATAAGATAGTAAGAAAATTAAGATGCTTTGGGGTCTAAATACTTGTGAAGCACATTTAAAAAAAAATTAACAAAATGCCTTAAAGAATTCTAAGTAAATTTAAGAGAGGATCTACTGGATTTTCACTAGCTGCTTAAAAAAAAAGAGAGAGAGAGAGAGATTTACTTTGATCCATCGTGCCATTCTGTGAGCTGTAACAGTAATCTCATAGCTGCTGCACTCAATGATTTGCTTCATTCTGTTGTTTAAAAACAGGGATTCATTCAGCTGGATAGGAGATGAATTCTGTCATTAGAAACTTTGCCATCGGGTTTAAGAAATATATTTATAACTCATTTCTTTCAGGGAACAGGTTTCAAGATCTCCATAAGTCTTTTATTAAGATAAATCACAGCTTTGTCAATTTCTCAAGAAGTACTCTATTTTTAACTCCCAAGGAGAATCACAATAATAAAAATAAATTAACCTAGTAGGTTATTTTCTTTCAATGGCACCTGTTTCTATTAGTAGAATTCCAGCCTACATATTTCTTGGGCTTCACTGGTGGCTTAGGCAGTAAAGAATCTGTCTGCAATGCAGGAGATCTGGGTTCAATCCCTGGGTTGAGAAGATCCCTTGGAGAAAGGAATGGCAACCTATTCCAGTATTCTTGCCTAGAGAATTCCATGGACAGAGGAACTTGGAAGGCTATAGTCCTTGGAGTCACAAAGAGTCGGACACAACTGAGCAACTAATACACATATTTCTTACTATTTGCATAGTAGAAGCAATCATTCATAACATTTTATAGCATTTATAAAGAACTTTTAGTGCCTTTTTTAAAAAAAGCTGCACTAGGTCTTAGTTGTCACACACGGGATCTTTAACTGTGGCATGCAAGCTCTTACTTGCAGTGTATGGGATCTAGTTCACTGACCAGAAATTGAACCCAGGCCCCTGCATTGGGAGAAGCCACTGGATCACCAGGGAAGCCCTCTAAAGAACTTTTAAAGTGAAGCTTTTTGGATCTTTGCAGCAGCTCTGGGCAGTCCTAGTAGTGATACTGTTCTGCATTCTTGAGCCCCTGTCCTCCCTGAGGGACACAAGGGCCAAGTGAGCAGATGCTACCCAGCATCAGACAGCAGAGCCAGACTTGCTATGCAACCTCCCTTCCAATGATGTCCTCTTTTAATTGTTCCTCTGGTAAATTCAATACTGTTTTCCTTGAAGTATGTGTTTAAAAGGAAATCCTAGATGTGTTCAAACATTACTGCTCAGTCTCTATTTTCTGTTTCAAATGACTGGTTCCCATGCTTGATGAAGCTCAATTAAAAAACAAACAAACAAACCTGTCCCAAGTATTCATCGTATAGATTTCCATGCCTGAGGAAACATAATGTAGAAACTGAATCTGAGATCATTTTAAACAAACATATGAATTCTTATATGATACTGCTTATTTCATTAATGATTCTAATTTATGTAGTAGTGCCATCCTCATTTATATAATGGAGCCAATCTCAGCACCCTCACCTGAATATGATGGCTATTTCTTTATTGTCCTGTGTGTAAGACTCCTTTAGTATGCCTACAAATATAAAACGTGCTTCTGTCCTATTCCATTCAACCTTCTTTGATTCAAGTTAAGAGCCACTGGATGAATTCACCTCTAGTTCTATTATGTTTTTAAATCAAGTATCAGGTAACATTCCTGTCTATATGATATTATTTTTTCTCTAATAAATCAAATCCTTCAAATCCTTCATGGATCACCTACTATAGATGCACTGTAGTGATCTTTAAGTCTT
>NW_017218988.1:0-11630 GCF_001704415.2 Capra hircus | reverse complement strand
TGAATTTTCTCGAGTTGCGGCAGGTGCTCTCGACTTACGACGGGGACCTCAGGGACCCGCTCTTGTACCTCAGGAAAGGCCAGTCCCCATGCGAGTTGCTCCGGGGCCTCTCGGGATCCTCCCCGTCGATGCGGGGGCCTAGGACCTTGTGTGGAGTCCGTGCCGGAAACTGAGGATTCCTCTCCTGTGCTGACATGGATCTTGGATACTTCTGGTGTCTCCCCAGGGGAGTCAGACCTCGTCTCGAGTGGGGCATGCACGTGCGCTTTCCTCCGAGCTGTAGCAGCAGTGTCGCGCTTCCCTTCACGTGGATCAATGGATCTGTGGCTTTCCTCGGAGGCTTTCCCACGAGGCTTTCCCACGAGGCTCTCCCACAGGGCTATCCCACGTGCCACCGAGGTGTGAGTCGATCCTCGGCTTGAAAGTCGAGGCAGTGCAGGGAAAACAGGTTTCCCTGGAATGGACTGAGACATCTGGGGACTCTGGGAATGGGGGCACGACCCTGGAGTTCCTCTCGCCTTTCCTGTGGATATCGCCTCCTCTTGAGTTGCGACGGAACCCCGGGAATTCTTTCCCGACCACGCAGGGAAAGGATCGCTCCTCTCGACCTAGGAGGCGGAAACGGGGCTCCTCTGTATGTGGGGGAACTCTCGTGCTTCCTCTCGAGTGGAGACGGTATGTCGGGGAACTTCTTGAGTTGCAGCAAGGGTGTGAAGGACCCCTTGGAAGTTCCAGAGGTTAAATGTGATTAGCCTCGATATGCAGCGGAAATGGGCCTCATCTCGCCTGGAGGGAGAACTTCCTGGTTTTTTCGAGTTGCGGCAGGTGCTCTCGACTTACGACGGGGACCTCAGGGACCCGCTCTGGTGCCTCAGGAAAGGCCAGTCCCCATGCGAGTTGCTCGGGGCCTCTCGGGATTCCTCCCGTCGATGCCGGGGCCTAAACTTGTGTGGAGTCGGTGCGGAACCTGAGGATTCCTCTCCAGTGCTGACATGGATCTTGGGGTACTTCTGGAGTCTCCCCAGGGAGTCAGTCCTCGTCTCGAGGGGGCATGCACGTGCGCTTTCCTCCGAGCTGTAGCAGCAGTGTCGCGCTTCCCTTCGCGTGATCAAGGGATCTGTGCTTTCCCTCGAGGCTTTCCCACGAGGCTTTCCCACAGGCTCCACAGGGCTGTCCCACGTGCCACCGAGGTGTGAGTCGATCCTCGCTTGAAAGTCGAGGCAGTGCAGGGAAAACAGGTTTCCCTGGAATGGACTGAGACATCTGGGGGACTCTGGGAATGGTGGCACGACCCTGGAGTTCCTCTCGCCTTTCCTGTGGAGAGCGCCTCCTCTTGAGATTGACGGGAACGCCGGGAATTCTTTCCCGATCACGTAGGGAAAAGATCCCTCCTCTCGAGCTCAGAGGCGGAACGGGGCTCCTCTGGATGTGGGCGGGACTCTCTTCCTTCCTCTCGAGTGGAGACGGGTATGTCGGGGAATTTTTGAATTGCAGCAAGGGTGTGAAGGACCCTTGGAAGTTCCAGAATATAGTGTGATTAGCCTCGAGACACCTCAGCGGAAATGGGCCTCATCTCGCCTGGAGGGGAGAACTTCTTGGATTTTCTCGAATTGGGGTACGTGCTGTCGACTTACAACGGGGACCTCAGGGACCCGCTCTGGTGGCCTCAGGAAGGCCAGTCCCAAGCGATTTTCGGGGCCTTTCGGGATTCCTCTCCCGTCGATGCTGGGGCCTAAACCTTGTGTGGAGTCGGTGCCGGAACCTGAGGATTCCTCTCCAGTGTGGACATGGATCTTGGGGTACTTCTGGAGTCTCCCCAGGAGTCAGTCCGCATCTCGAGTTGGGGCATGCACGTGCGCTTTCCTCCGAGCTGTAGCAGCAGCGTTACGCTTCCGTGTGGATCAAGGAATCTGTGGCTTTCCCTCGAGGCTTTCCCTTGAGGCTTCCTCACGAGGCTTTCCCACAGGCTGTCCCTCGTGCCCCGGTGTGAGTCGATCCTCGGCTTGAAAGTCGAGGCAGTGCAGGGAAAACAGTTTTCCCTGGAATGGACTGAGACATCTGGGGGACTCTGGGAATGGTGGCACGACCCTGGAGTTCCTCTCGCCTTTCCTGTGGAGAGCACCTCCTCTTGAGATGCGATGGAACGCCGGGAATTCTTTCCCGACCACGCAGGGAAAGGATCACTCCTCTCGATCTAGGAGGCAGAAAAGGGGCTCCTCTGGATGTGGCGGAACACTCGTGCTTCCTCTCGAGTGGAGACGGGTATGTCGGGGAACTTCTTAAGTTGCAGCAAGGGTTTGAAGGACCCTTTGGAAGTTCCAGTGGTTAGGTGTGATTAGCCTCGAGACGCCTCAGCGAAATATGCCTCATCTCGCCTGGAGGGGAGAACCTCCTGGATTTTCTCCAGTTTGCGGCAGGGGACCGAATTACGATGGGGACCACAGGGACCGGCTCTGGTGGCATCAGGAAAGGCCAGTCCCATGCGAGTTGCTAGGGGCCTCTCAGGATTCCTCTCCCGTTGAAGCCGGGCCTAAGATCTTGTGTGGAGTAGGTGTCGGAAACTGAGCATTCCTCTCCAGTGCTGACATGGATCTTGGGGTACTTCTGGAGTCTCCCAGGGGAGTCAGTCCTCGTCTCAAGTGGGGGCATGCACGTGCGATTTCCTCCCAAGCTGTAGCAGCAGTGTCGCGCTTCCCGTGGCGTGGATCAAGGGATCTGTGTCTTTCCCTCGAGGCTTTCCCTTGAGGCTTTCCCACGAGGCTTTCCCACAGGGCTGTCCCACGTGCCACCATGATGTGAGTCGATCCTCGGCTTGAAAGTCGAGGCAGTGCAGGGAAAACAGGTTTCCCTGGAATGGACTGAGACATCTGGGGAACTCTGGAATGGTGGCACGACCCTGGAGTTCTTCTCGCTTTCCTGTGGATATCGCCTCTTGAGATGCGACGCGAACCCCGGCAATTATTTCCCGACCACGCAGGGAAAGGATCCCTCCTCTCGAGCTAGGAGGCGGAAACGGGGCTCCTCTGGATGTCGGCGGGACTCTCGTGCTTCCTCTCGAGTGGAGACGTGTATGTCGGGGAACTTCTTGAGTTGCAGCAAGAGTGTGAAAAACCCTTTGGAAGTTCCAGAAGTTAGATGTGATTAGCCTCAAGACGCCTCTGCGGAAATGGGCCTCATCTCGCCTGGAGGGGAGAACCTCCTGGATTTTCTCGAGTTGCGGCAGGTGCTCTCGACTTATGAAGGGGACCTCAGGGACCCGCTCTGGTGGCCTCAGGAAAGGCCAGTCCCCATGCGAGTTGCTCGGGGCCTCTCGGGATTCCTCTCCCGTCGATGCCGGGGCCTAAGACCTTGTGTGGAGTCGGTGGCGGAACCTCAGGATTCCTCTCCAGTGCTGACATGGATCTTGGGGTTCTTCTGGAGTCTCCCCAGGTGAGTCAGTCCTCGTCTCGAGGGGAGCATGCACGTGCGCTTTCCTTCCGAGCTGTAGCAGCAGTGTCCCGCTTCCCTTTGCGTGGATCAAGGGATCTGTGGCTTTCCCTCGAGGCTTTCCCACAGGGCTATCACACGTGCCACCGTGGTGTGAGTGGATCCTCGGCTTGAAAGTGGAGGCAGTTCAGGGAAAACAGGTTTCCCTGGAATGGACTGACACATCTGGGGACTCTGGGAATGGTGGCACGACCCTGGAGTTCCTCTCGCCTTTCCTGTGGAGAGCGCCTCCTCTTGAGATGCGACGGAAACGCCGGGAATTCTTTCCCGACCACGCAGGGAAAGGATCCCTCCTCTCCAGCTAAGAGCCGAAACGGGGCTCCTCTGGATGTGGGCGTGACTCTCGTGCTTCCTCTCGAGTGGAGACGGGTATGTCGGGGAACTTCTTGAGTTGCAGCAAGGGTGTGAAGGACCCTTTGGAATTCCAGAAATTAGATGTGATTAGTCTCGAGACGCCTCAGCGGAAATGGGCCTCATCTCGCCTGGAGGGGAGAATCTCCTGGATTTTCTCGAGTTGCGGCAGGTGCTCTCGACTTACGACGGGGACATCAGGGACCCGCTCTGGTGGCCTCAGTAAAGGCCAGTTCACATGCCAGTTGCTCGGGGCCTCTCAGGATTCCTCTCCCTTCGATGCCGGGGCCTAAGACATTGTGTGGAGTCAGTGCCGGAACCTGAGGATTTCTCTCCAGTGCGGACATCGATCTTGGGGTACTTCCGGAATCTCCCCAGGGGAGTCAGTCCTCGTCTCGAGTGGGGGCATGCACGTGGGCTTTCCTCCCGAGCTGTAGCAGCAGTGTCGTGCTTACCTTCGTGTGGATCAAGGGATCTGTGGCTTTACCTCGAGCTTTCCCACGAGGCTTTCCCGAGGCTTTCCCACGAGGATTTCACGAGGCTTTCCACGAGCTTTCACACGAGGCTTTCCGACAGGGCTGTCCCACGTGCCACCGTGGTGTGAGTCGATCCTCGGCTTGAAAGTGGATGCAGTGAAGGGAAATCAGGTTTCCCTGGAATGGACGGAGACATCTGGGGGACTCTGGGAGTGGTGGGACGACCCTGGAGTTCTTCTCGGCATTCCTGTGGAGAGCGCCTCCTTTGAGATGCGATGGGAACGCCGGGAATTCTTTCCCAACCACGCAGGAAAGGATCACTCCTCTCGAGCTAGGAGGCGGAAACGGGGCTCCTCTGGATGTAGGCGGGACTCTCGTGCTTCCTCTTGAGTGGAGACGGGTATGTCGGGGACCTTCTTAAGTTGCAAGAAGGGTGTGAAGGACTCTTTGGAAGTTCCAGATGTTAGATGTGATTAGCCTCGATTCGCCTCAGCTGAAATGGGCCTTATCTCGCCTGGAGGGGAGAACCTCCTGGATTTTCTCGTGTTGCGGCAGGTGCTCTCGACTTACGACGGGGACCACAGGGACCCGCTCTGGTGGCCTCAGGAAAGGCCAGTCCCCATGCGAGTTGCTCGGGTCTTCTCGGGATACCTCTCCCGTCGATTCCGTGGCCTAAGACCTTGTGTGGAGTCGGTGGCTGGAATGAGGATTCCTCTCCAGTTGCTGACATGGATCTTGGGGTACTTCTGGAGTCTCCGCAGGGGAGTCAGTCCTCGGCTCGAGTGGGGGCATGAACCTGCGCTTTCCTTCCCGAGCTGTAGCAGCAGTGTCGCGCTTCCCTTCACGTGGATCAAGGATCTGTGTCTTTCCCTCTAGGCTTTTCCACCAGGCTTTCCCACGATGCTTTACCACAGGGCTGTCCCACGAGCCAATGTGGTGTGAGTCGATCCTCGGCTTGAAAGTTGAGGCAGTGCAGGGAAAACAGGTTTCCCTGGAATGGACGGAGACATCTGGTTGACTCTCGGAATGGTGGCACGACCCTGGAGTTCCTCTCGCCTTTCCTGTGCAGATCGTCTCTTCTGGAGATGCGACGGGAACACGGGGAATTCTTTTCCCGACCACGCAGGGAAAGGATCCCTCCTCTCGAGATAGGAGGCGGAAACCGGGACTCCTCTGGATGTGGGCGGGACTCTCGTGCATCCTCTCGAGTGGGAGACGGGTATGTCGGGAACTTCTTGAGTTGCAGCAAGGGTGTGAAGGACCCTTTGGTAGTTCTAGAGTTAGGTCTCATTAGCCTGGTGACGCCTCAGCGGAAATGGGCCTCATCTCGCCTGGAGGGGAGAACCTCCTGGATTTTCTCGAGTTGCGGCAGGTGCTCTCGACTTACGACGGGGACCTCAGGGACCCGCTCTGGTGGCCTCAGAAAGGCCATTCCCCATGCGAGTTGCTCGTGGGCCTCTCGGGATTCCTCTCCCGTCTATGCCGGGGCCTAAGACCTTGCGGTAGTCGGTGCCGGAATCTGAGGATTCTCTGCCAGTGCTGACATGGATCTTCGGGTACTTCTGGAGTCTCCCCAGTGGAGTTTGTCCTCGTCTCGAGTGGGGCATGCACGTGTGCTTTCTTCCCGAGCTGTAGCAGCAGGGTCACGCTTCCCTTCGCGTGGATCAAGGGATCTGTGGCTTTCCCTACAGGCTTTCCCTCGAGGCTTTCCCACGAGGCTTTCCCACGAGGATTTCCCACAGGGCTGTCCACATGCCACCGTGGTGTGATCGATCCTCGGCTTGAAAGTCGAAGCAGTGCAGGGAAAACAGGTTTCCCTGGAATGGACTGAGATATCTGGGGGACTCTGGGAATGGTGGCACGACCCTGGTGTTCCTCTCGCCTTTCCTGTGGAGATCGCCTGCTCTTGAGAAGCAAGGGAAATGCCGGGAATTCTTTCCTGAACACGCAGAGAAAGGATCCCTCCTCTCGAGGTAGGAGGCGGAAACGGGACTCCTCTGAATGTGGGCGGGACTCTCGTGCTTCCTCTCGAGTGCAGACGGGTATGTCGGGGAACTTCTTGAGTTGCAGCAAGGGTGTGAAGGACCCTTTGGAAGTTCCAGAGTTTAGGTGTGATTAGCCTGGAGACGCCTCAGTGGAAATGGGCCTCATCTCGCCTGGAGGGGAGAACCTCCTGGATTTTCTCCAGTTGCAGCAGGTGCGCTCGACTTAAGATGGGGACCTCAGGACCGGCTCCGGTGGCATCAGGAAAGGCCAGTCCCCTTGCGAGTTGCTCGGGGGCCGCTCAGGATACCTCTCCCGTCGATGCCGGGACCTAAGACCTTGTGTGGAGACGGTGCCCGAAACTGAGGATTCCTCTCCAGTGCTGACATGGATCTTGGGGTACTTCAGGAGTCTCCCCAGGGGAGTCAGTCCTCCTCTCGAGTGGGGGCATGCACGTGTGCTTTCCTCCCAGCTTTAGCAGCAGTGTCACGCTTCCCTTCGCGTGGATCAAGGGATCTGTGGCTTTCCCTCGAGGCTTTCCACGAGGATTCCCACGAGGCTTTCCCACAGGGCTGTCCCACGTGCCACCGTGGTGTGAGTCGATCCTCGGCTTGAAAGTCGAGCAGTGCAGGGAAAACAGCTTTCCCTGGAATGGACTGAGACATCTGGGGGACTCTGGGAATGGTGGCACGACCCTGGAGTTCCTCTCGCCTTTCCTGTGGAGAGCGCCTCCTCTTGAGATGCCACAGGAACGCCGGGAATTCTTTTCCGAACACACAAGGAAAGGATCCCTCCTCTCGAGCTAGGAGGCGGAAACGGAGCTCCTCTGGATGTGGGCGGGACTCTCGTGATTCCCCTCGAGTGGAGACGGGTATGTTGGGGAACTTATTGAGTTGCAGCAAGGGTGTGAAGGACCCTTTGGAAATTCCAGTTGTTAGATGTGATTAGCCTCGAGACGCATCAGCAGAAATGGGCCTCATCTCGCCTGGAGGGAGAACCTCCAGGATTTTCTCGAGTTGCGCCAGGTGCTCTCGACTTACGACAGGGACCTCAGGGACCCGCTTTGGTGGCCTCAGGAAAGGCCAGTCCCCATGCGAGTTGCTTGGGAGCCTCTCGTGATGTCTCTCCCTCTCCAGTGCTGTCTTGGATCTTGACTGGTCTTTCCTGAGGCCACCAGAGCGGTCCCTGCGGTCCCCGTCGTAAGTCGAGAGCACCTGCCGCAACTGGAGAAAATCAAGGATGTTCTCCCCTCCAGGCAAAATGAAGCCTATTTCCGCTGACACATCTCAAGGCTAAGCACACTTAAACTCTGGAACTTCCAACGGGTCCTTCACACCCTTGCTGCAAATCAAGAAGTTCCCCGACATACCCGTCTCCACTCAAGAGGAAGCACAATAGTTCCGCCCACATCCAGAGGAGCCCCGTTTCCGCCTCATAGCTCGAGAGGAGGATCCTTTCCCTGCGAGGTCGGGAAAGAATTCCCGGCGTTCCCGTCGCATCTCAAGAGGAGGCACTCTCCACAGGAAAGGCGAGCGGAACTCCACGGACATGCCACCATTCTCCGAGCCCCCAGATGTCTCAGTCCATTCCAGGGAAACCTGTTTCCCCGCACTGACTCGACTTTCAAGCCGAGGATCGACTCACACCACTGTGGCACGTGGGACAGCCTCTGTGGCAAAGCCTCGTGGGAAAGCCTCGTGGGAAAGCCTCGAGGGAAAAGCCACAGATCCCTTGATCCACGCGAAGGGAAGCGCGACACTGCTGCTACAGCTGGGGAGGAAAGCGCATGTGCATGCCCTCAACCGAGACGAGGACTGACTCCCCTGGGGAGACTCCAGCAGTACACCAAGATCCATGTCAGCACTGGAGAGTAATACTCAGGTTACAGCACCGACTCTACGTAAGGTCTGAGGCCCCGGGCCTCCGACGGGAGAGGAATCCGGAGAGGGCCCCGAGGAACTCGCATGGGGAGTGGCCTTTCCTGAGGCCACCAGAGCGGGTCCCTGAGGTCCCCATCGTAAGTCGAGAGCACCTGCCGCAGCTCGAGAATATCCAGGAGTTTCTCCCCTCCAGGCGAGATGAGGCCCATTTCCATTGAGGCATCTCGGGGCTAATCACACCTAACCTCTAGTACTGCCAAAGGGTCCTTCACACCCTTGCTGCAACTCAAAGAAGTTCCCCAACATACCCGTCTCCACTCGAGAAGAAGCACGAGAGTCCCTCCCACATGAGGAGGAGCCCCGTTTCCACCTCATAGCTCGGAAGAAGGGATCCTTTCCCTGCGTGGTCGGGAAAGAATTTCCGGCATTCCCGTCGCATCTCAAGAGTAGCGCTCTCCACAGAAAAGGCGAGAGGAACTCCAGGGTCGTGCCACCATTCCCAGATTCCCTCAGATGTCTCAGTCCATTCCAGGAAACTTGTTTTCCCTGCACCTCCTCGACTTTCAAGCGAGGATCGACTCACACCACGGTGGCACGTGGGACAGCCCTGTGGGAAAGCCTCGTGGAAAAGCCTTTGAGGGAAAGCCTTCAGGGAAAGCCACTGATACCATGATCCAATCGCCAAGAAGCGTGACACTGCTGCTTACAGCTCGGGAGGAAAAGCGCACGTGCATGCCCCCACTCGAGACGAGGACTGACTCCCCTGGGGAGACTTCAGAATACCCCAAGATCCATGTCAGCACTGTCAGGAATTCTCAGGTTCCCGAACCGACTCCACACAAAGTCTTAGGCCCGGCATCGACGGGAGTGGAATCCCGAGAGGCCCCGAGCAACTTGCATGGGGACTGGCCTTTCCTGAGGCCACCAGAGCGGGTCCCTGAGGTCCCTGTCGTAAGTCGAGAGCACCTGCCGCAACTCGAGAAAATTCAGGAGTTCTCCCCTCCAGGCGAGATGAGGCCCATTTCCGCTGAGGCATCTCGACGCTAATCACACCTAACCTCTGGAACTTGCAAAGCGTCCTTCACACCCTTGCTGCCAAACTCAAGCAGTTCCCCGACATACCCTTCGACACTCGAGAGGAAGTACGAGAGTCCCGCCCACATCCAGAGGAGCCCCGTTTCCGCCTCCTAGCTCGAGAGGAGGGATCCTTTCCCTGCGTGGTGGGGAAAGAATTTCCGGCGTTCCCGTTGCATCTCAAGAGGAGGTGCTCTCCACAGGAAAGGCGAGAGGAAGTCCAGGGTCGTGACACCATTCCCAGAGTCCCCCAGATGTCTCAGTCCATTCCAGGGAAAACTGTTTTCCCTGCACTGCCTCGACTTTCAAGCCCAGGGTCGACTTTCACCACGGTGGCACGTGGACAGCCCTGTGGGAAAGCCTCGTGGGAAAGTCTCGTGGAAAGCCTCGAGGGTAAGCCATAGATCCCTTGATCCAGGCGAAGGGAAGCGTGACACTGCTGCTACAGCTCGGGAGGAAAGCACACGTGCATGCCCCCACTCGAGACGAGGACTGACTCCCCTGGGGAGACTCCAGAAGTACCCCAAGATCCATGTCAGCACTGGAGAGGAATCCTCTGGTTCTGGCACCGACTCCAAACAAGGTCTTAGGCCCGGCATCGACGGGAGAGGAATCCTGAGAGGCCAACGTGCAACTCGCATGGGGACTGGCATTTCCTCAGGCCAACAGAGCGGTTCCCTGAGGTCCCCGTCATAGGTCGAGAGCACCTGCCGCAAGTTGAGAAAATCCAGGTGGTTGTCACTCCCAGGAGAGATGGGCCCATTTCCGCTGGGCGTCTCGAGGCTAATCACACCTAAGCTCTGGAATTTCCAAAGGGTCCTTCACACCCTTACTGCAACTCAAGAAGTTCCCCCACATACCCGTCTCCACTCGAAAGGAGGCACGGGAGTCCCGCCACATCCAGAGGAGCCCCGTTTCCGTCTCATAGCTCGAGAGGAGGGATCCTTTCCCAGCGTGATAGCGAAAGAATTCTCGGAGTCACTCTCCACAGGAAAGGCGAGAGGAACTCCTGTCATGCCACCATTCCCAGAGTCCCCCAGATGTCTCAGTCAATTCCAGGAAATCCTGTTTTCCCTGCACTGCCTCGACTTTCAAGCCGAGGATCAACTCACACCATGGTGGTACGTGGGACAGCCCTGTGGGAAAGCCTCGTGGGAAGCCTCGAGGGAAAGCCACTGATCCCTTGATTCACGCGAAGGGAAGCGTGACACTGCTGCTACAGCTCGGGAGGAAAGCGCACGTGCATGCCCCCACTCGAGACGAGGACTGACTCCCCTCGGGAGACTCCAGTAGTACCCCAAGATCCATGTCAGCACTGGAGAGGAATCCTCAGGTTCCGGCACCGACTCCGTACAAGGTCTCGGACCCCGCATTAACGGAGAGGAATCCCGAGAGGCCATCGAACAACTCGCATGGAGACTGGCCTTTCCTCAGGACCAGGAGAGGGTCCCTGAGGTCCCCGTCGTAATTCTAGAGCACCTGCCACACTCGAGAAAATCCAGGAGGTTCTCCCCCCAGGCGAGATGAGGCCCATTTCCGCTGAGGCGTCTCGAGGCTAATCACACCTAACCTCTGGAACTTCCAAAGGTTCCTTCACACCTTAGCTGCACTCAAGAAGTTCCCGACACACCCGTCTCCACTCCAGAGGAAGCACGAAGGTCCCGGCCACATCCAGAGGAGCTCCGTTTCCGCCTCCAAGCTAAAGATGAGGGATCCTTCCCTGCTTCCTCGGATAGAATTCCCGACGTTTCCGACGCTTCTCAAGAGGAGGCCCACTGCACAGGAAAGGCGAGAAGAACTCATGGGTCGTGCCACCATTCCAAGAGTCCCCCAGATATCTCAGTCCATTCCAGAGGATCCTGTTTTCCCTGCACTGCTTCGACTTTCACGCCGAGGATCGACTCACACAAACGGTGGCACGTGGGAGGGCCCTGTGGGAAAGCCTCGTGGGAAAGCCTTGAGGGAAAGCCACAGATCCCTTGATCCACGCGAAGGGAAGCGTGACACTGCTGCTACAGCACGGGAGGAAAGCGAACGTGCATGCCCCCACTCGAGACGAGGACTGACTCCCTTGGGAATCTCCAGAAGTACCCCAACATGCATGTCAGCCTTGGAGAGGAATCCTCAGATTCCGGCCCCGACTCCACACAAGGTCTTAGGCCCTGGCATCGACGGAGTGGAATAGCGACAGGCCCTCTAGCAACTCGCATGGGGACTGGCCTTTCCTGAGGTCACCAGAGCGGGTCCCTGAGGTCCCGTCGTAAGTCGAGTGCACCTGCCGCAACTCGGTAAAATCCAGGCGGTTCTCCCCCCCTCCAGGCGAGATGAGGCCCCGTTTCCCCTGAGGTGTCTCGAGGCTAATCACACGTGACCTCTGGAA
>NW_017218987.1:0-11630 GCF_001704415.2 Capra hircus | reverse complement strand
GGCCTTTCCCTCGACGCTTCACATATCCCGCTTGCGTCCACGTGCCACCGTGGTGTGAGTCGATCCTCGGCTTGAAAGTCGAGGCAGTGCAGGGAAACAGGTTTCCCTGAAATGGACTGAGACATCTGGGGGACTCTGGAATGGTGGCACGACGCTGGAGTTCCTCTCGCCTTTCCTGTGGAGAGCGCCTCCTCTTGAATTCGACGGGAACTCGGGAATTCTTTCCAGACAACGCAGTGAAAGGATCCCACCTCTGGAGCTAAGAGTCAGAAACGGGGCTCCTATGGATGTGGGTGGACTCTCGTGCTTCCTCTCGAGTGGCAACGGGTATGTCGGAGAACTTCTTGAGTTGCAGCAACTGTGTGAAGGACCCTTTGGAAGTCAGAGGTTAGGTGTGATTAGCCTCAACACGCCTAAGCGGAAATGGGCCTCATCTTGCCTGGAGGGGAGAACCTCCTGGATTTTCTCGAGTTGGGGCAGGTGCTCTCGACTTATGACGAGGACCTCAGGGACCCGCTCTGATGGACTCAGTAAAGGCCAGTCCACATGCGCGTTGCTAAGGGGCCTCTCGGGATTCCTCTCCGTCGATGCCGGGCCTACGACCTTGTGTGAATTCGGTGCCGGAACTTGAGGATTCCTCTCCAGTGCTGACATGGATCTTGGGGTACTTCTGGAGTCTCCCCAGGGGAGTCAGTCGTAGTCTCGAGTGGGGGCATGCACGTGTGATTTCCTCCAGAGCTGTAGCAGCAGTGTCACACTTCCCTTCGCGTGGATCAAGGGATCTGTGGCTTTCCCTAGAGACTTTCCCACGAGGCTTTCCCACGGGGCTTTCCCACGAGGCTTTCCCACAGGGCTGTCCCACGTGCCACCATGGTGTGAGTCGATCCTCGCTAGAAAGTCAAGGCAGTGCAGGAAAACAGGTTTCCCTGGAATGGACTGAGACATCTGGGGTCTCTGCGTATGGTGGCACGACCCTTGAGTTCCTCTTGCCTTTCCTGTGGAGAGCGCCTCATCTTGAGATGCGACGGGAACGCCGGGAATTCATTCCCAACCACACAGGGAAAGGATCCCTCCTCTCGAGCTACGAGGTGGACACGGGGCTCCTCTGGATGTGAGCGGAGCTCTTCTGCTTCCTCTCGAGTGGAGACGGGTATGTCATGGAAATCCTTGAGTTGCAGCAAGGGTGTGAAGGACCCTTTGGAAGTTCCAGAGATTAGGTGTGATTAGCCTCGAGACGCCTCAGCGAAATGGGCCTCATCTCCCCTGGAGGGCAGAACCTCCTGGATTTTCTCGAGTTGCGGCAGGTGCTCTCGACTTACGACAGGGACCTCAGGGATCCGCTCTGGTGGCCTCAGGAAAGGCCAGTCCCCATGCGATTTGCTCGGGGGCCGCTCGGGATTCCTCTCCCATCGATGCTGGGCCCTAAGTCCTTGTGTGGAGTCGGTGTCGGAAACTGAGAATTCCTCTGCAGTGCTGACATCGCTCTTGGGGTACTTCTGGAGTCTCCCCAGGGGAGTGAGTCCTCGTCTCCAGTGGGGGTATGCACGTGCGCTTTCCTCCCGAGCTGTAGCAGCAGTGTCACGCTTCCCTTCCCGTGGATCATAGGATCTGTGGCTTTCCCTCGAGGCTTTCCCATGAGGCTTTCCCACGACGGTTTCCCACCAGGCTTTCCATCGAGGCTTTCCCCCAGTGATGTCCCACGTGCCACCGTGGTGTCAGTCGATCCTCGGTTTGAAAGTCGAGGCAGTGCCGGGGAAACAGGCTTCCCTGGAATGGACTGAGACATCTGGGGACTCTGGGAATGGTGACACGACCCTGGAGTTCCTCTCGCCTTTCCTGTGGAGAGCGCCCCCTCTTGATATGTGACGGGAACGCCGGGAATTCTTTTCCGAACACGCAGGGAAAGGATCCCTCCTGTCGAGCTAGGAGGCGGAAACAGGGCTCCTCTGGATGTGGGCGGGACTCTCGCGCTTCCTCTCGAGTGGAGACGGGTATGTCAGGGAACTTCTTGAGTTGCAGCAAGGGTGTGAAGGGCCCTTTGGAAGGTCCAGAGGTTAGGTGTGATTAGCCTCGAGTCGCCTCTGTGGAAATGGGGCTCATCTCGTCTGGAGGGAAGAACCTCCTGGAGTTTCTCGAGTTGCGGCAGGTACTCTCGACTTACGACGAGGACCTCAGGGACCTCGCAAGGCCATGCCCCATGCGAGTTGTTCGGGGTCCTCTCGGGATTCCTCTCCCGACGATGCCGGGGCCTAAGATCTTGTGTGGAGTCGGTGCCGGTCATGAGCATTCCTCTCCAGTGCTGACATGGATCCTGGGCTTCTTCTGGAGTCTCCCCAGGGGAGTCAGTCCTCGTCTCGAGTGGGGGCATGCACGTGCGCTTTCCTTCCGAGCTGTAGCAGCAGTGTCACGCTTCCCTTCGCGAGGATCAAGGGATCAGGGGCTTTCCCTCGAGGCTTTCCCACGAGGCTTTCCCACGAGGCTTTCCCACAGGGCTGTCCCAAGTGCCACCGTGGTGTGAGTCGATCCTCGGTTTGAAAGTCGAGGCAGTGCAGGGAAAACAGGTTTCCCTTGAATGGACTGACACATCTGGGGGACTCTGGGAATGGTGGCACGTCCCTGGAGTTCCTCTCGCCTTTCCTGTGAAGAGCGCCTCCTCTTGAGATGCGACGGGAACGCCGGGAATTCTTTCCCGACCACGCAGGGAAAGGATCCCTCCTCTCGAGCTAGGAGGCGGAAACGGGGCTCCTCTGGATGTGGGCAGGACTCTCGTGCTTCCTCTCGAGTGGAAACGGGTATGTCGGGGTACTTGTTGAGTTGCAACAATGGTGTGAAGGACCCTTTGTAGGTTCCAGAGTTTAGGTGTTATAAGCCTCGAGACGCCTCAGCGGAATTGGATCTCATCTCGCCCGGATGGGAGAACCTCCTGGATTTTCTCGTGTTGGGGCAGCTGTTCTCGACATACGACGGGGACCTCAGGGACCCGCTCTGGTGGCCTCAGGAAAGGCCAGTCCCCATGCGAGTTGCTCGGGGGACCTCTCGGGGGCCTCTCAGGATTCCTCTCCCGTCGATGCCGGGGCCTAAGATCTTGTGTGGAGTCGGTGCCGGAACCTGAGGATTCCTCTCCAGTGCTGACATGGATCTTGGGGTACTTCTGGAGTCTCCCCAGGGGAGTCAGTCCTCGTCTCGAGTGGGGGCATGCACGTGCGCTTTCCTCCCGAGCTGCAGCAGCAGTGTCACGCTTCTCTTCGCATGGATCAAGGGATCTGTGGCTTTCCCTCGAGGATTTCCCTAAGGGCTGTGCCAAGTGCCACCGTGGTGTGAGTGGATCCTCGTCCTGAAAGTCGAGGCAGTGTAGGGAAACAGGTTTCCCTGGAATGGACTGAGACATCTGGGGGACTCTGGGAATGGGTGCACGAATCTGGAGTTCCTCTCGCCTTTCCTGTGGATAGCGCCTCCTCTTGAGATGAGTCAGGAACTCCGGGAATACTTGACCGACCACTCAGTGAAAGGATCCCTCCTCTCGAGCTAGGAGGCAGTAACGGGGCTACTCTGGATGTGGGCGGGACTCTCCTGCTTCCTCTCGAGTGGAGAGGTGTATTTCGGGGAACTTCTTGAGTTGCAGCTAGGGTTTGAAGCCCCGTTTGTTAGTTCCAGACGCTTGTTGAATAGCCTCGAGACGCGTCATCGGATATGCGGCCACATCTCGCCTGGAGGGGAGAACCTCCTGGATTTTCTCGAGTTGTGTCAGGTGCACTGGACTTACGACGGGGACCTCAGGGACGCGCCCAGGTGGCATCGGTAAAGGAAATTTCCTTGCGAGTTACTCGGGGCGTCTCGGGATTCCTCTCCCGTCGATGCCGGGGCCTAAGACCTTGTGTGGAGTCGGTGCCAGGACCTGAGGATTCCTCTACAGTGCTGACATGGATCTTTGGGTACTTCTGGAATCTCCCCAGGGAAGTCAATCCTTGTCTCGAGTTGGGTCATGCACGTGCCCTTTACTCCCGAGCTGCAGCAGCAATGCCACGCTTCCCTTCGCGTGGAACAAGGGATCTGGGGCATTCCCTCGAGGCTTTCCCAAAAGGCTTTCCCCCTGAGGCTTTCCCACAGGGCTGTCCCACGTGCCACCGTGTTGTGAGTCGATCCTCGGCTTGAAAGTCGAGGCAGTGCCGGGAAAACTGGTTTCCCTGGAATGGACTGAGGCATCTGGGGGACTCTGGGAATGGTGGCACGTCCCTGGAGTTCCTCTCGCCTTTCCTGTGGAGAGCGCCTCCACTTGAGATGCGATGGGAACGCCGGGAATTCTTTCCCGACAACGCGGGGAAAGGATCCGTCCTCTCGAGCAAGGAGGCGGAAACGGGGCTCCTCTGGATGTGGGCGGGACTCTCGTGCTTCCTCTCTAGTGGAGTCGGGTATGTCGTGGAACTTCTTGAGTTGCAGCATGGGTGTGAAGGACCCTTTGGAAGTTCCAGAGTTTAGGTGTGATTAGCCTGGAGACGCCTCAGCGGAAATGGGCCTCATCTCGCCTGGAGGGGAGAACCTCCTGGATTTTCTCGAGTTGCGGCAGGTGCTCTCGACTTACGTCGGGGACCTCAGGGACCCTCTCTGGTGGCCTCAGGAAGGGCCAGTCCCCATGCGAGTTACTCGGTGGCCTCTCGGGGGCCTCTCGGGTTTCCTCTCCCGTCGATGCTGGGGCCTAAGACCTTGTGTGGAGTCAGTGCCGGAACCTGAGGAATCCTCTCCAGTGCTGACATGGATCTTGGGGTACTTCTGGAGTCTCCCACGGGAGTCAGTCCTCGTCTCGAGTGGGGGCATGCACATGCGCTTTCTTCCCCAGCTGTAGCAGCAGTGTCACGCTTCCCTTCGAGTGGATCAAGGGATCTGTGGCTTTCCCTCGAGGCTTTCCCACGAGGTTTTCCCACGAGGCTTTCCCACAGGGCTGTCCCACGTGCCACCGTGGTGTGAGTCGATCCTCGGCTTGAAAATTGAGGCAGTGCAGGGAATACAGGTTTCGCTGGAATGGACTGAGACATCTGGGCGACTCTGGGAATGGTGGCACGACCCTGGAGTTCCTCTCCGCCTTTCCTGTGGAGAGCGCCTCCTCTTGAGATGCGACAGGAACGCCGGGAATTCTTTCCCGACCACGCAGGGAAAGGATCCCTCCTCTCGAGCTAGGAGGCGGAAACGGGGCTCCTCTGGATGTGGGCGGGACTCTCGTGCTTCCTCTCGAGTGGAGTCGGGAATGTTGCGGAACTTCTTGAGTTCCAGCAAGGGTGTGAAGGACCCTTTGGAAGTTCCAGAGTTTAGGTGTGATTAGCCTCGAGACGCCTCAGCGGAAATGGGCCTCATCTCGCCTGGAGGGGAGAACCTCCTGGATTTCCTCGAGTTGCGGCAGGTGCTCTTGACTTACGACGGGGACCTCAGTGACCCGCTCTGGTGGCCTCAGGAAAGGCCAGTCCCCTTGGGAGTTGCTCGGGGGCCTCTCGGGGGTCTCTCGGGATTCCTCTCCAGTCGATATCGGGGCCTAAGACCTTGGTGTGGAGTCGGTGCCAGACCTGAGGTTTCCTCTCCAGTTCTGACATGGATCTTGGGGTATTCTGGAGTCTCCCCAGCGGAGTCAGTCCTCGTCTCGAGTGGGGCATGCACGTGCGATTTCCTCCCGAGCTGTAGCCGCAGTGTCACCCTTTCCTTCACGTGGAACAAGGGATCTGTGGCATTCCCTCGAGGCTTTCCCACGAGGCTTTCCCACGAGGCTTTCCCACAGGGCTGTCCCACGTGCCACCGTGGTGTGAGTCTATCCTCGGCTTGAAAGTCAAAACAGTGCAGAGAAAACAGGTTTCCCTGGAATGGACTGAGACATCTGGGGGACTCTGGGAATGCTGGCATGACCCCGGAGTTCCTCTCGCATTTCCTGTGGAGAGCGCCTCCTCTTGAGTTGCGACAGGAACACCGGGAATTCTTTCTCGAGCACGCAGGGAAAGGATCCCTCCTCTCGAGCTAATAGGTGGAAACGGGGCTCCTCTGGATGTGGTCGGGACTCTCGTGCTTCCTCTCGAGTGGAGACGGGTATGTCAGGGAACTTCTTGAGTTGCAGCAAGGGTGTGAAGGACCCTTTGGTAGTTCCTTAGGTAAAGTGTGATTAGCCTCGAGATACCTCAGCGGAAATGGGCCTCATGTCGCCTGGAGGGGAGAACCTCCTGGATTTTCTCGATTTGCGACAGGTGCTCTCGACTTACGACGGGTACCACAGGGAACCGCTCTGGTGGCCTCAGGAAAGGCCAGTCCCATGCGAGTTGCTCGGGGGCCTCTCGGGATTCCTCTCACGTCGATGCCAGGGCCTAAGACCTAGTGTGGAGTCGGTGCCAGAACCTGAGGATTCCTCTCCAGTGCTGACATGGATCTTGGGGTATTCTGGAGTCTCCCCAAGGGAGTCAGTCCTCGTCTCGAGTGGGGCATGCAAGTGCACTTTCCTCCCGAGCTGTAGCAGCAGTGTAACGCTACCCTTCGCGTGGAAAAAGGGATCTGTGGCATTCCCTCGAGGCTTTCCCACGAGGCTTTCCAAAGAGGCTTTCCCACGAGGCTTTCCCACAGGCTGCCCCACGTGCCACTGTGGTGTGAGTCGATCCTCGGCTTGAAAGTCGAGGCAGTGCAGGGAAACCAGGTTCCCTGGAATGGACTGAGACATCTGGGGGACTCTGGCAATGGTGGCATGAACCTGGAGTTCCTCTCCGCTTTTCCTCTGGAGAGCGCCTCCTCTTGAGATGCGACGGGAACACCGCAAATTCTTTCCCCACCACGCAGGGAAAGGATCAAACCTCTCGAGCTAGGAGGCGGAAACGTGGCTCCTCTTGATGTGGGCGGGACTTTCCTGCTTCCTCTCGAGTGGAGACGGGTATGTCGGGGAACTTCTTGAGTTGCAGCAAGGGTGTGAAGGACCCTTTGGAAGTTCCAGAGGTAAGGTGTGATTAGCCTCGAGATACCTCAGCGGAAATGGGCCTCATGTCGCCTGGAGGGGAAGACCTCCTGGATTTTCTCGAATTGCGGCAGGTTGCTCTCGTCTTACGACGGGACCTCAGGGACCCGCTCTGGTGGCCTCCGGAAAGGCCAGTCCCCATGCGAGTTGCTCCGGGCGCATCTCGGGATCCTCTCCCATTGTCGATGCCGGGGCCTAAGACCTTTGTGTGGAGTCGGTGCCGTGAAACCTAAGGATTCCTCTCCAGTTGCTGACATGGATCTTGGGAGTACTTCTGGTGTCTCCCCAGGGGAGTCAGTCCTCTTGTCTCGGGTGGGGGCATGCACGTGCGCTTTCCTCCCGAGCTGCAGCAGGCAGTGTCACGGCTTCCCTTCGCGTGGAACAAGGGATCTGTGGCTTTCCCTCGAGGCTTTCCCAAAGGGCTGTTCCAACGTGGCCCACGGCTGTGCACTTGATGGTTTGAGTAGATCCTCGTCCTGAAATTCGAGGCAGTGTAGGGAAACAGGTTTCCCTGGAATGGACTGAGATATCTGGGGGGACCTCTGGGAATGGTGGCATCGACCCCTGGAGTTCGCTCTCGCCTTTCCTGTGGAGAGCGCCTCCTCTTGAGATGCGACGGGAACGCCGGGAATTCTTTCCCGACCATGCAGGGAAAGGATCCCTCCTCTCGAGCTAGTAGGCGGAAACGGGGTTCCTCTAGATGTGGCGGGACTCTCGCGCTTCCTCTCGAGTGGAGACGGGTATGTCGACGAACTTCTTTAGTTTTAGCAAGTGTGTGAAGGACCCTTTGGAAGTTCCAGAGGTTTGGTGTGATTAGCCTCGAGACGCCTCAGTTAAATGGGCCTCATCTCGCCTGGAAGGGAGAACGTCCTGGATTTTCTCTAGTTGCGGCAGGTGCTCTTGACTTTCGACGGGGACATCAGGAACCCGCTGGTGGCCTCAGGAAAGGCAGGTGCCCATACGAGATGCTAGGGGGCCTCTCGGGATTCCTCTCCCCTCATGCCGGGGCCTAAGACCTTGTGTGGAGTCGGTGCCGGAACCTGAGGATTCCTCTCCAGGGCTGACATGGATCTTGGGGTACTTATGGAGTCTCACCAGGGGAGTCAGTCCTCGTCTCGAGTGTGGGCATGCAAGTGCGCTTTCCTCCCGAGCTGTAGGCAGCAGTGTCAACGCTTCCCTTCGCTTGGATCAAGGGATCTGTGGCTTTCCCTCGAGGCTTTCCAATGAGGTTTTCCCACCAGGGCTTTCCCACCAGGCTTTCCCACAGGGCTGTCCCACGTGCCACCGTGATGTTGAGTCGATCCTCGGCTTGAACGTCGAGGCCAGTGCAGGGATAACAGGTTTCCCTGGAATGGACTGAGACATCTGGAAGGCTCTGGGAATGGTGGCACGACCCTGGAGTTCCTCTCCCCTTTCCTGTGGAGAGCGCCTCCTCTTGAGATGCGACGGGAACCCCGGAAATTCTTTCCCGACCACGCAGGGAAAGGATCCCTTCTCTCGAGCTATGGAGGCGGAAACGGGGCTCCTCTGGATGTGGGCGGGACTCTCGTGCTTCCTCTCGAGTGGAGACGGGTATGTCGGGGAACTTCTTGAGTTGCAGCAAGGGTATGAAGGAACCTTTGGAAGTTTCAGAGGTTAGGTGTGAGTAGCCTCGAATAGCACCTCAGCGGAAATGGGCCTCATCTCGCCTGGAGGGGAGAACCTCCTGGATTTTCTCGAGTTGCGGCAGGTGCTCTCGACTTACGACGGGGACCTCAGGGACCCGCTCTAGTGGCCTCAGGAAAGGCCAGTCCCATGCGAGTTGCTCGGGGGCCTCTCAGGATTCCTCTCCCGTCGATGCCGAGGGCCTAAGATCTTGTGTGGAGTCGGTGCCCGAACCTGAGGATTCCTCTCCAGTGCTGACATGGATCTTGGGGTACTTCTGGAGTCTCCCCAGGGGAGTCAGTCCTCGTCTCGAGTGGGGCATGCACGTGCGCTTTTCCTCCCGAGCTGCTAGCAGCAGTTTCACGCTTCCCTTCAGGTGGATCAAAGGGATCTCTGGCTTTCCCTCGAGGCTTTCCCACGAGGCTTTCCCATGAGGCTTTCCCACGAGGCTTTCCCACCAGGCTTTCCCACAGGGCTGTCCCACGTGCCACCGAGGTGTGAGTCGATCCTTGGCTTGAAAGTCGAGGCCAGTGCAGGGAAAAACAGGTTTCCCTGGAATGGACTGAGACGTCTGGAAGACTCTGGGAATGGTGGCACGACCCTGGAGTTCCTCTCTCCTTTTCCTGTGGAGAGCGCCTCCAATTGAGATGCGACGGGAACGCCGGGAATTCTTTCCCGACCACGCAGGGAAAGATCCCTCCTCTCGAGCTATGAGGCGGAAACGTGGGCTCCTCTGGATGTGGGCGGGACTCTCGTGCTTCCTCTCCGAGTGGAGACGGGTACGTCGGGGAACTTCTTGAGTTGCAGCAATGGTGTGAAGGACCCTTTGGAAGTTCCAGAGGTTAGGTGTAATTAGCCTGGGGACGCCTCAGAGGAAATGGGCCTCATCTCCCCTGGAGGGGAGAACCTCCTGCATTTTCTCGAGTTGGTGCAGGTGCTCTCGACTTAAGACGGGGAACTCAGGGACCCGCTCTGGTGGCCTCAGGTAAGGCCAGTCCCCATGCGAGTTGCTCGGGGCCTCTCGGGATTTCTCTCCCGTCGATGCCGGGGTCTAAGACCTTGTGTGGAGTCGGTGCCGGAACCTGAGGATTCCTCTCCAGTGCTGAGATAGATCTTGGGGTACTTCTGTAGTCTCCCCAGGGGAGTCAGTCCTCATCTCGAGTGGAGGCATGCACGTGCGCTTTCCTCCCAAGCTGTAGCAGCAGTGTCACGCTTCTCTTCGCATGGATCAAGGGATCTGTGGCTTTCCCTCGAGGATTTCCCTAAGGGCTGTGCCAAGTGCCACCGTGGTGTGAGTGGATCCTCGTCCTGAAAGTCGAGGCAGTGTAGGGAAACAGGTTTCCCTGGAATGGACTGAGACATCTGGGGGACTCTGGGAATGGGTGCACGAATCTGGAGTTCCTCTCGCCTTTCCTGTGGATAGCGCCTCCTCTTGAGATGAGTCGGGAACTCCGGGAATACTTGACCGACCACTCAGTGAAAGGATCCCTCCTCTCGAGCTAGGAGGCAGTAACGGGGGCTACTCTGGATGTGGGCGGGACTCTCCTGCTTCCTCTCCGAGTGGAGAGGTGTATTTCGGGGAACTTCTTGAGTTGCAGCTAGGGTTTGAAGCCCCGTTTGTTAGTTCCAGACGCTTGTTGAATAGCCTCGAGACGCGTCATCGGATATGGGCCACATCTCGCCTGGAGGGGAGAACCTCCTGGATTTTCTCGAGTTGCAGCAGGAGCTCTCGACTTACGACTTGGACCTCAGAGACCCTGCTCTGTTGGCCTCATGAAAGGCCAGTCCCCATGCAAGTTGCTCGGGGGCACTCTCCACAGGAAACGAGAGAGGAACTCCAGTGTCGTGCCACCATTCCCAGAGTCCCACAGATGTCTCAGTCCATTCCAGGGAAACCTGTTTTCCTTGCACTGCCTTGACTTTCAAGCCTAGGATCGACTCACACCACGGTGGCACGTGGGACAGCCCACTGGGAAAGCCTCGTGGGAAAGCGTCGCGGGAAAGCCTCGAGGGAAAGCCACAGATCCCTTGATCCACGCGAAGGGAAGCATGACACTGCTAGGGACCCACTCCCCTGGGGAGTCACTCTGGTGGCCTCAGGAAAAGGCCAGTCCCCATGCGAGTTGCTCGGGGGCCTCTCGGGATTCCTCTCCCGTCGATGCTGGGGCCTAAGACCTTGTGTGGACTCAGTTCCAGAACGTGAGGATTCCTCTCCAATGCCGGCATGGATCTTGGGGAACTTCTAGAGCCTCCCGAGGGGAGTCAGTACTCATCTCGAGAGGGGGCATGCACGTGCGATTTCCTCCCGAGCTGTAGCAGCAGTGTCACGCTTCCCTTCGCGAGAATCAAGGGATCTGTGTCTTTCCCCTCGAGGCTTTCCCACGAGGCTTTCCCACGAGGCTTTCCCACAGGGATGTCCCACGTGCCCACCGTTGTGTGAGTTGATCCTCGGCTTGAAAGTCGAGGCAGTGCAGGGAAAACAGGTTTCCCTGGAATGGACTGAGACATCAGGGGGACTTTGGTAATGGTGGCACGACCCCTGGAGTTCCTCTCGCATTTCCTGTGGAGAGCGCCTCCTCTTGAGATGCGACCGGGAACGCCGGGAATTCTTTCCCGACCACGCAGGGAAAGGATCCCTCCCTCTCGGGCTAGGAGGTGGAAACGGGCTCCTCTGGATGTGGCGCCGGACTCCTCGTAGCTTCCTCTCGAGTGGAGACCGGTATGTCGGGGAACTTCTTGAGTTGCAGCAAGGGTGTGAAGGACCCTTTGGAAAGTTCCAGACGGTACGGTGTGATTAGCCTCGAGATACCTCAGCGGAAATAGGTCTCAGCTCGCCTGGAGGGGAGAACCTCCTGGATTTTCTCGAGTTGCGGCAGGTGCTCTCAACTTACGACGGGGACCTCAGGGAACCGCTCTGGTGGCCTCCCGAAAGGCCAGTCCCCATGCGAGTTGCTCGGGGGCCTCTCGGGATTCCTCTCCGGTCGATGCCAGCGCCTAAGATCTTTGTGTGGAGTCG
>NW_017218986.1:0-11631 GCF_001704415.2 Capra hircus | reverse complement strand
AGGGGCAGGTGCTCTCGACTTACGACGGGACCTCAGGACCCGCTCTGGTGGCTCAGGAAAGGCCAGTCCCCATGCGAGTTGCTCGGGGCCTCTCGGGATTCCTCTCCCGTCGATGCCGGGGCCTAAGACCTTGTGTGGAGTCGGTGCCGAAACCAGAGGATTCCTCTCCAGTGCTGACATGGATCTTGGGGGTACTTCTGGAGTCTCCCCAGGGAGTCAGTCCTCGTCTCGAGTGGGGCATGCAGTGCGCTTTCCCCCCGAGCTGTAGCAGCAGTGTCACCCTTCCCGCGTGGATCAAGGGATCTGTGCTTTCCCTCCAGGCTTTTCCACGAGGCTTTCCACGAGGCTTTCCCAGGGCTGTCCCACGTGCCACCGTGGTGTGAGTCGATCCTCGGCTTGAAAGTCGAGGCAGTGCAGGGAAAACAGGTTTCCCTGGGAATGGACTGAGACATCTGGGGACTCTGGGAATGTGGCACGACCCTGGAGTTCCTCTCGCCTTTCCTGTGGAGAGCGCCTCCTCTTGAGATGCGACGGGAACGCTGGGAATTCTTTCCCAAGCATGCAGGGAAAGGATCCCTCCTCTCGAGCTAGGAGCGGAAACGGGGCTCCTCTGGATGTGGCGGGACTCTCGTGCTTCCCCTCGAGTGGAGACGGTATGAAGGGGAATTTCTTGAGTTGCAGGAAGGGTGTGAAGGACCCTGTGGAAGTTCCAGGGTTAGGTGTAATTAGCCTCGAGACGCCTCAGCAGAAATGGGCCTTATCTTGCCTGGAGGGGAGAACCTCCTGGATTTTCTGTAGTTGCGGCAGGTGCTCTCGACTTACGACGGGACCTCAGGGACCCGCTCTGGTGGCCTCAGGAAAGGCCAGTCCCCATGCGAGTTTCTCCCGGGCCTCTCGGGATTCCTCTCCCGTCGATGCTGGGGCCTAAGACCTTGTGTGGACTCAGTGACGGAACCTGAGGATTCCTCTCCAGTGCCGACATGGATCTTGTGGTACTTCTGGAGTCTCCCCAGGGGAGTCAGTCCTTGTCTCGAGGGGGCATGCACGTGCGCTTTCCTCCCGAGCTGTAGCAGCAGTGTCATGCTTCCCTTTTCGTGGATCAAGGGATCTGTGTCTTTCACTCGAGGCTTTCCCACGAGGCTTTCCCACAGGGCTGTCCCACGTGCCACCGTGGTGTGAGTCGATCCTCGGCTTGAAAGTCGAGGCAGTGCAGGGAAAACAGCTTTCCCTGGAATGGACTGAGACTTCCAGGGGACTCTGGGAATGGTGGCCAGACCCTGGAGTTCCTCTCGCCTTTCCTGTGGAGAGCGCCTCCTCTTGAGATGCAACGGGAACGCCGGGAATTCTTTCCCGACCACGCTGGGAAAGGATCCCTCCCCTCGAGCTAGGAGGCGGAAACGGGGCTCCTCTGGATTTGGGCGGGACTCTCATGCTTCCTCTCGAGTGGAGACGGGTATGTCGGGGAACTTCTTGAGTTGCAGCAAGGGTGTGAAGGACCCTTTGGAAGTTCCAGAGTTTAGGTGTGATTAGCCTCGAGACACCTCAGCGGAAATGGGCCTCATCTCGCCTGGAGGGGGAAACCTCCTGGATTTTCTCGAGTTGCGGCAGGTGCTCTCGACTTACGACGGGGACCTCAAGGAACCGCTCTGGATGGCCTCAGGAAAGGCAGTCCCCATGCGAGTTGCCCGGGGCCTCTCGGGATTCCTCTCCCGTTAGATGCTGGCGCCTAAGATCTTGTGTGGAGTGGGTGCCGGAAACTGAAGATTCCTCTCCAGTGTTGACATGGATCTTGGGGTACTTCTGGAGTCTCTCCAGGGGAATCAGTCCTTGTCTCGAGTGGGGGCATGCACGTGCTCTTTCCTCCCGAGCTGTAGCAGCACTGTCACGCTTCCCTTCGCGTGTATCAAGGGATCTGTGGCTTTCCCTCGAGGCTTTTCCCACGAGGCTTTCCCACGAGGCTTTCCCACAGGGCTGTCCCACGTGCCACCGTGGTTGAGTCGATCCCTCGGCTTGAAAGTCGAGGCAGTGCAGGGAAAAAGGGTTTCCCTGGGAATGGACTGAGACATCTGGGGGACTCTGGAATGGTGGCACGACCCTGGAGTTCCTCTCGCATTTCCTGTGGAGAGCGCCTCCTCTTGAGATGCGAGCGGGAACGCCGGGAATTCATTGACGACCACGCAGGGAAAGGATCCCTCCTCTCCAGCTAGGAGGCGGAAACGGGGCCACTCTGGATGTGGGCGGGACTCTCGTGCTTCTCTTGAGTGAGCCGGGTATGTCGGGGAACTTCTTGAGTTGCAGGCAAGGCTGTGAAGGACCCTTTAGGAAGTTCCAGAGATTAGGGGTGATTAGCTTCCAGTCGCCTCAGCGGAAATGGGCCTCATCTCGCCTGGAGGGGACTACCTCCTTGGATTTTCTCGAGATAGGGCAGTTGCTGTCGACTTACGACGGGTGACCTCAACGGACCCGCTCTGGGGCCTCAGAAAAGGCCACTCCCCATGCGAATTGCTCGGGGCCTCTCGGGATTCCTCTCCCGTCGATGCCGGGGCCTAAGACCTTGTGTGGAGTCAGTGCCGGAACCTGAGGTTTCCTCTGCAGTGCTGACATGGATCTTGGGGTACTTCTGGAGTCTCCCCAGGGGAGTCCAGTCCTCCTCTCGAGTGGGGGGCATGCACGTGCGCTTTCCTCCCGAGCTGTAGCAGCAGTGTCACGCTTCCCTACGCGTGGATCAAGGGATCTGTGGCTTTCCCTCGAGGCTTTTCCCACGAGGCTTTCCCCACGAGGCTTTCCCACAGGGCTGTCCAACCTGCCATCGCGGTGTGAGTCGATCCTCGGCTTGAAAGTGGAGGCAGTGCAGGGAAAACAGGTTTCCTTGGAATGGACTGAGACATCTGGGGGACTCTGGGAATGGTGGCACTGATACTGGAGTTCCTCTCGCCTTTACTGTGGAGAGCGCCTCCTCTTGAGATGAGACGGGACGCTAGGAATTCTTTCCGGACAACGCAGGGAAAGGATCCTCCTCTCGAGCTAGGCAGGCGGAAACGGGGCTCACTCTGGATCGTGGGTGGGACGCTCGGCTTCCTCTCGAGTGGAGACGGGTATGTCGGGGAACTTCTTGAGTTGCAGCAAGGGTGTGAAGGACCCTTTTGGAAGTTCCAGAGTTTAAGGTGCTGATTAGCCTCTGAGACTTCCTCAGCCGAAATGGGCCTCATCTCGCCTGGAGGGGAGAACCTCCTGGAATTTTCTCGAGTTGCGGCAGGTGCTCTCGACTTACGACGAGGGACCTCAGGGACCCGCTCTGGTGGCCTCAGGAAAGGCCAGTCCCCATGCGAGTTGTCTCCGGGGCCTCTCGGGATTCCTGTCACGTCGATGCTGGGGCCTAAGACCTTGTGTGGAGCTCAGTGACGGAACCTGAGGATTCCTCTACAGTTGCTGACATGGACCTTGGGTACTTCTGGAGTCTCCCCCAGGGGAGTCAGTCCTCTGTCTCGAGTGGGGGCATGCACGTGCGCTTTCCTCCCTGAGCTGTTAGCAGCAGTGTCATGCTTTCCATTTCCGTGGATCAAGGGATCTGTGGCTTTCCCTCTAGGACTTTCCCACTGACGCTTTCCCACGAGGCTTCCCACAGGGCTGTCCCACGTGCCACTGTGGTGTGAGTCGATCCTCTGGCTGTAAAGTCGAGGTCAGTGAAGGGAAAACAGATTTCCCTGGAATGGACTCAGACATCTGGGGGACTCAGGGGAATGGTGGCACGACTCCTGGAGTTCTCTCGCCTTTCCTGTGGAGAGCGCCTCCTCTTGAGATGCGACGGGAACGCCGGGAATTCTTTCCCGAACCACGCAGGGAAACGATCCCTCCTCTCGAGCTAGGAGGCGGAAACAGGGGCTCCTCTGGATGTGGGCGGGACTCTCGTGCTTCCTCTCGAGTGGAGACGGGTATGTCGGGGAACTTCTTGAGTTGCAGCAAGGGTGTGAAGGACCCTTTGAAGTTCGCAGAGGTTAGGTTTGATTAGCCTCGAGACGCCTCAGCGGAAATGGGCCTCATCTCGCCTGGAGGGGAGAACCTCCTGGATTTTCTCGAGTTGCGGCAGGTGCTCTCGACTTACGACGGGGACTTCAGGGACCCGCTCTGGTCGCCTCAGGAAAGGCCAGTCCCCATGCGAGTTGCTCGGGGCTCTCTCGGGATTCCATCTCCCGTCTGATGCCGGGGCCTAAGACCTTGTGTGGAGTCGGTGCCGGAACCTGAGGATTCCTCTCCCAGTGCCGACATGGATCTTGGGGTACTTCTGGAGTCTCCCAGGGGAGTCAGTCCTCCGTCTCGAGTGGGGGCATGCACGTGCGCTTTCCTCCCGAGCTGTAGCAGCAGTGTCACGCTTCCCTTCGCGTGGATCAAGGGATCTGTGGCTTTCCCTGGAGGCTTTCCACACGAGGCTTTCCCACAGAGGACTTTCCCACAGGGTTGTCCCACGTGCCACCATGATGTGAGTCGATCCATCGGCTTGAATGTCGAGGCAGTGCAGGGAAAACAGGTTTCCCTGGAATGGACTGAGACATCTGGGGACTCTGGGAATGGTGGCACGACCCTGGATTCCTCTCGCCTTTCCTGTGGAGAGCGCCTCCTCTTGAGATGCGACGGGAACGCCGGGAATTCTTTCGCCGACCACGAAAGGGAAAGGATCCCTCCTCTCGAGCTATGGACGCGGAAACGGGGCCTCCTCTGGATGTAGGGCGGGACTCTCGTGCTTCCTCTTCGAGTGGAGACGGGTATGTCGGGGAACTTCTTGAGTTGCAGCAAAAGGCTGTGAAGGACCCTTTGGAAGTTCCAGAGAGTTAGGGGTGATTAGCTTCGCAGTCGCCTCAGCGGGAAATGGGCCTCATCTCGCCTGGAGGGGAAACCTCCTGGATTTTCTCGAGTTGGGCAGGTGCTCTCGACTTACGACGGGGACTTCAAGGGACCCCGCTCTGGTGGCCTCAGGAAAGGCAGATCCCCATGCGAGTTGCTCGGGGCCTCTCGGGATTTCCTCTCCCGTCGATGCCTGGGGCCTAAGACCTTGTGTGGAGTCAGTGCCGGAAACCTGAGGATTCCTCTCCAGTGCTGACATGGATCTTGGGTACTTCTGGAGTCTCCGCAGGGGAGTCAGTCCTCGTCTCGATGGTGGCATGCACGTGCGCTTTCCTCCCGAGCTGTAGCAGCAGTGTCACGCTTCCCTTCGCGTGGATCAAGGGATCTGTGGCTTTTCCCTCGAGGCTTTCCCACGAGGCTTTCCCACGAGGCTTTCCCACAGGGCTGTCCAACGTGCCATCGCGGTGTGAGTCGATCCTCGGCTTGAAAGTCGGAGGCAGTGCAGGGAAAACAGGTTTCCCTGGAATGGACTGAGACATCTGGGGGACTCTGGGAATGGTGGCAGCTGACCCTGGAGTTCCTCTCGCCTTTCTGTGGAGAGCGCCTCCTCTTGAGATGCGACTGGGAACGCCAGGGAATTCTTTCCGGACCACGCAGGGAAAGGATCCCTCCTCTCGAGCTAGGCAGGGGAAACGGGGCCCTCTGGATCGTGGCGGACTCTCGTGTTCCTCTTGAGTGGAGACGGGTATGTCGGGGAACTTCTTGAGTTTGCAGCAAGGGTGTGAAGGACCCTTTGGAAGTTTCCAGAGTTTAGAGTGTGATTAGCCCCTCGAGATCGCCTCAGCGGAAATGGGCCTCATCTCGCCTGGAGGGGAGAACCTCCTGGATTTTCTCGAGTTGCGGGCAGGTGCTCTCGACTTACGACGGGGACCTCAGGGACCCGCTCTGGTGGCCTCAGGAAAGGCCAGTCCCATGCGAGTTTCTCCGGGCCTTCGGGATTCCTCTCCCGTCGATGCCGGGGGCCTAAGACCTTGTGTGGAGTCAGGTGCCGGAACCTGAGGATTCCTCTCCCAGTGCTGACATGGATCTTGGGGTACTTCTGGAGTCTCCCAGGGGAGTCAGTCCTCGTCTCGAGTGGGGGCATGCACGTGCGCTTTCCTCCCGAGCTGGTAGCAGCAGGTGTCACGCTTCCCTTTCGGTGGATCAAGGGATCTGTGGCTTTCCCTCGAGGCTTTCCACAGAGGCTTTCCCACCGAGGCTTTCCCACAGGGCTTGTCCCACGTGCCACCTGTGGTCGTGAGTCGATCCTCGCTTGAAAGTCGAGGCAGTGCAGGGAAAACAGGTTTCCCTGGAAATGGACTGAGACATCTGGGGGACTCTGGGAATGGTGGCACGACCTGGAGTTCCTCTCGCCTTTCCTGTGGAGAGCGCCTCCTCTTGAGATGCGACGGGAACCGCGGGAATTCTTTCCCGGACCACGCAGGGGAAAGGATCCCTCCTCTCGAGCTAGGAGGCGGAAACAGGGGCTCGCTCTGGATGTGGGCGGGACTCTCGTGCTTCCTCTCGAGTGGAGACGGGTATGTCGGGGAACTTCTTGAGTTGCAGCAAGGGTGTGAAGGACCCTTTGGAAGTTCCAGAGTGTTAGAGTGTGATTAGCCTCGAGATGCCTCAGCGGAAATGGCCTCATCTCGCCTGGAGGGGAGAACCTCCTGGATTTTCTCGAGTTGCGGCAGGTGCTCTCGACTTACGACGGGGACCTCAGGGACCCGCTCTGGTGGCCTCAGGAAAGGCCAGTCCCCATGCGAGTTGCTCCGGGGTCCTCTCGGGATTCCTCTCCCGTCGATGCCGCGGGCCTAAGACCTTGTGTGGAGTCGGTGCCGGAACCTGAGGATTCCTCTCCAGTGCTGACATGGATCTTGGGGTACTTCTGGAGTCTCCCCAGGGGAGTCAGTCCTCGTCTCGAGTGGGGGCATGCACTGTGCGCTTTCCTCCGAGCTTGTAGCAGCAGTGTCACGCCTTCCCTTCGCGTGGATCAAGGGATCTGTGGCTTTCCCTCGAGGCTTTCCCACGAAGGCTTTCCCACAGGGCTGTCCCACGTGCCACCGTGGTGTGAGTCGATCCTCGGCTTGAAAGTCGAGGCAGTGCAGGGAAACAGGTTTCCCTGGAATGGACTGAGACATCTGGGGACTCTGGGAATGGTGGCACGACCCTGGAGTTCCTCTCGCCTTTCCTGTGGAGAGCGCCTCCTCTTGAGATGCGACGGGAACGCCGGGAATTCTTTCCCGGACCACGCAGGGAAAGGATCCCTCCTCTCGAGCTAGGAGGCGGAAACGGGGCTCCTCTGGATGTGGCGGGGACTCTCTGCTTCCTCTCGAGTGGAGACGGGTATGTCGGGGAACTTCTTGAGTTGCAGCAAGGGTGTGAAGGACCCTTTGGAAGTTCCAGAGGTTAGATGTGATTAGCCTCGAGACGCCTCAGCGGAAATGGGCCTCATCTCGCCTGGAGGGGAGAACTCCTGGATTTTCTCGAGTTGCGGCAGGTGCTCTCGACTTACGACGGGACCTCAAGGGACCCGCTCTGGTGGCCTCAGGAAAAGGCCAGTCCCCATGCGAGTTGCTCGGCGGGCCTCTCGGATTCCTCTCCGTCGATGCGGGGCCTAAGACCTTGTGTGGAGTCGGTGCCGGAACCTGAGGATTCCTCTCCAGTGCTGACATGGATCTTGGGGTACTTCTGGAGTCTCCCCAGGGGAGTCAGTCCTCGTCTCGAAGTGGTGGCATGGCACGTGCGCTTTCCTCCCGAGCTGTAGCAGCAGTGTCACGCTTCCCTTCGCGTGGATCAAGGGATCTGTGGCTTTCCCTCGAGGCTTTCCCACGAGGCTTTCCCCGAGGCTTTCCCACAGGGCTGTCCCACGTGCCACCGTGGTGTGAGTCTGATCCTCGGCTTGAAAGTCGAAGGCAGTGCAGGGAAAACAGGTTTCCCTGGAATGGACTGAGACATCTGGGGGACTCTGGGAATGGTGGCACGACCCTGGAGTTCCTCTCGCCTTTCCTGTGGAGAGCGCCCTCCTCTTGAGATGCGACGGGAAACGCCGGGAATTCTTTCCGACCACGCAGGGAAAGGATCCCTCCTCTCGAGCTAGGAGGCGGAAACGGGGCTCCTCTGGATGTGGGCGGACTCCCTGCTTCCTCTCGAGTGGAGACGGGTATGTCGGGGAACTTCTTGAGTTGCAGCAAGGGTGTGAAGGACCCTTTGGAAGTTCCAGAGGTTAGGTGTGATTAGCCTCGAGACGCCTCAGCGGAAATGGGCCTCATCTCGCCTGGAGGGGAGAACCTCCTGGATTTTCTCGAGTTGCGGCAGGTGCTCTCGACTTACGACGGGACCTCAGGGACCCGCTCTGGTGGCCTCAGGAAAGGCCAGTCCCCATGGAGTTGCCTCGGGGGCCTCTCGGGATTCTCTCCGTCGATGCCGGGCCTAAGACCTTGTGTGGAAGTCGCTGCCGGAACCTGAGGATTCCTCTCCAGTGCTGACATGGATCTTGGGGTACTTTCTGGAGTCTCCCAGAGGGAGTCAGTCCTCGTCTCGAGTGGGGCATGCACGTGCGCTTTCCTCCCGAGCTGTAGCAGCAGTGTCACGCTTCCTTCGCGTGGATCAAGGGATCTGTGGCTTTCCTACTTCCACGAGGCTTTCCCACGAGGCTTTCCCACAGGGTTGTCCCACAGGCCACCGTGGTGTGAGTCGATCCTCGGCTTGAAAGTCGTGGCAGTGCAGGGAAAACAGGTTTCCCTGGAATGGACTGAGACATCTGGGGGACTCTGGAATGGTGGCACGACCCTGGATTACCTCTCGCCTTCCTGTGGAGAGCCCTCCTCTTGAGATGCGACCGGGAACGCCGGGAATTCTTTCCCGACCACGCAGGGAAAGGATCCCAGCTCACGAGCTAGGAGGCGGAAACGGGGCTCCTCTGGATGAGGGAGGGACTCTCCTCATTCCTCTCGAGTGGAGACGGGTATGTCGGGGAACTTCTTGAGTTGCAGCAAGGGTGTGAAGGATCCTTTGGAAGTTCCAGAGGTTAGATGTGATTACCCTCGAGACGCCTCTCTGGAAATGGGCATCATCTCGCTTAGAGGGGAGAACATCCTGGATTTTCTCGAGTTGCGGCAGGTGCCCTCGACTTACGACGGGGCCCAAGGACCCGCTCTGGTGGCCTCAGGAAAGGTCAGTCCCCATGCGAGTTGCTCGGGGGCCTCTCGGTATTGCTCTGCCATCGATGCCAGGGCCTAAGACCTTGTGTGGAGTCGGTGCTGGAACCTGAGGATTTCTCTCCAGTGCTGACATGGATCGTGGGGTACTTCTGGAGTCTCCCCAGGGGAGTCAGTCCTCGTCTTGAATGGGGGCATGCACGTGCGCTTTCCTCCCGAGCTGTAGCAGCAGTGTCACGCTTCCCTTCGCATGGATCAAGGGATCTGTGGCTTTCCCTCGAGGCTTTCCCACGAGGCTTTCCCACGAGGCTTTCCACATGGCTGTCCCACGTGCCACCGTGGTGTGAGTCGATCCTCGGCTTGAAAGTCGAGGCAGTGCAGGGAAAACAGGTTTCCTGGAATGGACTGAGACATCTGGGGGACTCTGGGAATGGTGGCACGACCCTGGAGTTCCTCTCCGCTTTTCCTGTGGAGAGCGCCTCCTCTTGAGATGTGACGGGAATGCCGGGAATTCTTTCCCGTACACGCAGGGAAAGGATCCCTACTCTCGAGCTAGGAGGCAGGAAACGGGGCTCCTCTGGATGTGGGCGGGACTCTCGTGCTTCCTCTCGAGTGGAGACGGGTATGTCGGGGAACTTCTTGAGTTGCAGCAAGGATGTGAAGGACCCTTTGGAAGTTCCAGAGGTTAGTGTGATTAGCCTTCGAGACGCCTCAGCGGACATGGGCCTCATCTCGCCTGGAGGAGAGAACTCCTGGATTTTCTCGAGTTGCGGCAGGTGCTCTCGACTTACGACGGGGACCTCAGGGACCCGATCTGGTGGCCTCAGGAAAGGACCAATCCCATTCGAGTTTCTCGGGGCCACTCGTGATTCCTCTCCCGTCGATGCCGGGGCCTAAGACCTTGTGTGGAGTCGGTGCCGGAACCTGAGGATTCCTCTCCAGTGATGACATGGATCTTGGGGTACTTCTGGAGTTTCCCCAGGGGAGTCAGTCCTCGTCTCAAGTGGGGGCATGCACGTGGGCTTTCCCCCGAGCTGGAGCAGCAGGTCACGCTTCCCTTCGCGTGGATCAAGGGATCTGTGGCTTTCCCTCGAGGCTTTCCCACGAGGCTTTCCACTAGGCTTTCCCACAAGGCTGTCCACGTGCCACCGTGTGTGTCGATGTCGATCCTCGGCTTGAAAGTCGAGGCAGTTGCAGGGAAAAAGTTTTCCCTGGAATGGACTGAGACATCTTGGGGACTCTGGGAATGGTGGCACGACCCCTGGAGTTCCCTCGCCTTTCCTGTGGAGAGTGCTCCTCTTGAGATGCGACGGGGAACTCCGGGAATTCTTTCCCGACCACGCAGGAAAGGATCCCTCCTCTCGAGCTAGGAGGCGGAAACGGGGATACTCTGGATGTGGGCGGGACTCTCGTGCTTCTCTCGAGTGGAGACGGGTATGTCGGCGAACTTCTTGAGTTGCAGCAATGGTGTGAAGGACCCTTTGGAAGTTCCAGAGGTTAAGTGTGATTAGCCTTGGAGACGACCTCAGCGGAAATGGGCCTCATCTCGCCTGAGGGGAGAACCGTCCTGGATTTTCTCGAGTTGTGGCAGGTGCTCTCGACTTACGACGGGGACCTCAGGGACCCACTCTGGTGGCCTCAGGAAAGGCCAGTCCCCATGCGAGTTCCTCGGGGGCCTCTCGGGATTCCTCTCCCGTCGAAGCCTGGGCCTAAGACCTTGTGTGGAGTCGTGCCGGAACCTGAGGATTCCTCTCCAGTGCTGACATGGATCTTGGGGTACTTCTGGAGTCTCCCCAGGGGAGTCAGTCATCGTCTCGAGAGGGGGCATGCACGTGTGCTTTCCTCCCGAGCTGTAGCAGCACTGTCACGCTTCCCTTCGCGTGGATCAAGGGATCTGTGGCTTTCCCTCGAGGCTTTCCCTTGAGGCTTTCCCACGAAGCTTTCCCACGATGCTTTCCCACAGGGCTGTCCCACGTGCCACCGTGGTGTGAGTCGATCCTCGGCTTGAACGTCCAGGCAGTGCAGGGAAGACAGGTTTCCCTGGAAAGGACTGAGACATCTGGGAACTCTGGGAATGGTGGCACGACCCTTGATTCCCTCTCGGCTTTCATGTGAAGATCGCCTCCTCTTGAGATGCCACGGGAACGCCAGGAATTATTTCCCGACCCTGCAGGCCTCTCATCCCTCCTCTCGAGCTAGGAGGCGGTAACGGGGCTCCTCTAGATGTGGGCGGGACGCTCGTGCTTCCTCTCGAGTGGAACGGGTATGACCGGGAACTTCTTGAGTTGCAGGAAGGTGTGACGGACCCTTTGTAAGTTCCAGAGGTTAGTTGTGATTAGCCTTGAGACACCTCAGCGGAAATGTGCCTCATCTCGCCTGGAAGGGTGAACCTCCTGGATTTTCTCGACGTGCGGCTGGTGCTCTCGACTTACGACGGCGGACCTCAGGGACCCGCTCTGGTGGCCTCAGGAAAGGCCAGTCCCCTTGCAAGTTGCACGGGGGGCTCTTGGATGCATCTCCCGTAGATGCTGGGCCCTAAGACCTTGTGTGGAGTCAGTGCCGGAACCTGAGGATTCCTCTCCAGTGCTGACAT